>NW_010288911.1:0-48214 GCF_000700745.2 Antrostomus carolinensis | reverse complement strand
CAGGTGGCCAAGAAGGCCAATAGCATCCTGGCTTGTATCAGAAGTAGTGTGGCCAGGAGGACCAGGGAATTATCATCCCCCTGTACTCAGCACTGGTGAGGCTGCACCTTGAGTGCTGTGTTCAGTTTTGGGCCCCTCACTACAGGAAACACACTGCAGTGCTGGAAGTGTCCAAAGGGCAATGAAGCAGGTGAAGAGTCTGGAGCACAAATCTTACGAGGAGCAGCTGAGGGAACTGGGGTTGTTTAGTCTGGAGAAAAAGAGGCTGAGGGGACACCTTATTGCTTTCCACCTGAAAGGAGGTTGTAGCAAGGTGGGTCTCAGTCTATTCTCCCAAGCAACAAGCAATAGGACAAGAGGAAATGACCTCAAGTTGCTCCAGGGGAGGTTTATATCGGATATTAGAAAAAAATTTCTTGACCAAAAGGGTTGTCAAACATTGAAACAGGCTGCCAATGGAAATGGTAGAGTCTCCATCCCTGGAGGTATTTAGAAGACATGTAGATGTGGCTCTTAGGGACATGGTTTAGTGATGGACTTGGCAATATTAGGTTAGCAGTTAGACTTGATGATCTTACAACTTTTTTCCAACTGAAATGATTCTATGATTCTATAATTCTAAATACAGCTGTAGGTGTTGACCACAATTCAGGTCCTCAGTTTTCTCAGTATCTTCCTCTCTCCTTCGCTGTCAGCACAGCCTCTGGCTTTCGAGTTGCCTGGGCTCCTAATCTACACATTTAATTTTATTCCTCCCTCACTTGCTCACAATCCATATCTCACCTCTTCTTGTAGATTTGACACTTAGTCTCCAAAGCAAAGACTTTCATTTATGTCTTCATTATATTTTTCATTGACTACAGTATCTTCAAGTCCTACAATATTAAATGCCAGTGAACCTACAAAGAGTAATTCCTTCTAATTGCCCCAACTGCAGAAAGCTTCATAAAGAACTGCCATCTTCTAAGGTACCAAAGTCAATCAACAATGAGATCCTCCAATCCAGAGGAAAACTAACTTCATGAATTCTGAAGCTCACAGTATTGGTTTTAGGAATACTCCAGCAACAAAAGTATAAATTAAATAGCCTAATAAAAAAAGCAATATCTCTTGATGAAAGTACATTAGGATGATCTCATATACCACAGCAATCTCACTGCAGGCACATAAAAGCTCTCTTTATGTAAGTTTAGGATAAATGTTCTTAAAAACCTTCAGACCTGTAAATCTAAGCCAAAAAGAATGTCATGAAAAATGCTTAGTCTTACATCCCATTCTAAAATGTTCATTATTAATACTAATGAAGCAACTTTCTTACCAGAATTTCTTAATAAAAACAAAGATAATTAAAGAGCAAGTTTCTACAGCCCGACACTTTTAGTTCTCCAGCTATGACCTGCTTTTGTATCCTGTGAACATCAAGAATTTACCAGAATACTGAATTATCACTGCAAATCTTCAGTAAAGTTGAAAACAAGGGAGCAGCAGTGGAAATCACTTACATGCAAGGAAAGATTTCAGTTCAGGGATGTCAAGTACCAACTGGCTGCCACACAGGGACTCTGAAGTCAGACGGAACTGAGCAAGAGAACAGGCTGCCCAGGACTCATGTGTCTCTAGCCTCCTAACGGGCAATTGCAAGTCTTTCAAGTGTTTAGATGCATTTCTAGGTTATGACAAAATAAACTATATTTGGAGGCGTGAAGACCAGTAGGTTAGAAAAGCTGCACGAAAACATTAATGAAAGTCAAAATTGAGTCACTAGAATTGTAGTGAGAAGGTCAAATAGAGATGGGGGGAAAAGAAAAAGAGGAAATATATCTTGGAGGAGGACACATTTTAAACTCCAAAATTTAGATGGCTAACCAGTTGAGGCCCTTATGCCCTGATCAAAGCACCAACCTAATGACAAGGGATGAGAAGCCCCTGGGTCCTGCCACCTGGGCCTGAACACCTCAACGGGGTCTTTTTTTGACTTGGGGGGGGGGAGGGGGAAAGGCAAAAATCTGTCTCCTAGGGTTTCAAGGAATGTTCATTGTTCTCAGTAAGAATGTTTGTTTTTTCTTCAGGCTGGCAATGCACTGACAGCAGGGAGTATTCAGTTACCCCCTCTGAGTTTTCATTTGAGTAGGGAGACTACACATTCCACACACTGCAAGCTTTCCAAAGAGACTCTGGCTATCCAAAACAACACTAATAAAAAAAAAACTCAAAAAAAAATTAAAAATCAAAACCTAAGCACAAAGCTGAAGACATCCTCATGAAAACTAGAAGCACCTTGCTTTAATACCTTGCCTCCAGATCAGTTGCAGCTAGGGAGAATAAAAACTATACATCCATTCATACTGAAAGCCTCCCCAAGCTGAACACATTTAAATATAAACTTTTCTTTCTCAGATCCTCAAATGGCTGTATGAATGTGATTCCACTTGACAATGCACTTTTAAAGTGGAAATGGGAAAGTTAGCTAAACAGGAAAAATACAATTTCTTCAGTTATACTAGAAGTCCCATAGTCATAATGACTAAACAAAGGCACTAGGCTTTGCACACATCTAAAGAAACACAGCCAGAAAAAATCCAGGAGGAAAAGACCTCTTCAAAGGTGTTGCCACTAATCTGCTTCCTCTGCTCAAACTTGGACAGTGCCATTCCAGCTTCTCCTTCAGGTTTTCTCTTTTTCTGTTTACTAATCTTACCATTTATTGTTATTATTTGTTCACTGATTGAGAAACTTTCCATCTCATCAAACCTTTACTAGAAGTGTAAATCCCAAACAAAATACATAAACATTTTAGAACTAGCAAATACACTTGAAAATTTCACAACTATTTTTCACACCTCAAAAAGAATGTGTTTCATCTGCTCATCTAGCGAGCCAGCTACGCTTTGCTCAGGATTTAAGCCCATGTTTTCAGATTTAAGCCCATATTATTTATCTAACTGGCATCCATTTCTTTCTGAATTTGAGGTACTCAGAAAAAACTAGGTCAATAGCTGAAAATAAAGGCTTGAAAATGCAGCAGGAGGTTTTAAGATGAAGCCTTTCAAGCAGAGTCAACAAGAAGAGATCTGCCTCAGTCACTGTCAGCAGTGACTGGACATAACCCTGACCAAGCCTTCTGCTCAGTCTGCAGTACTTGCAGGCACCGAATGCCCATGAAGTATACATCTTAGCTTTTTTATAGCAATAGCAGGAAAAAAAAGACACATAAAAGAAAAACAAGTAACACCTTATTTTCTTAGAAATAATAGACAAACTTGCAAAAACCAGGTATAGTTACACTGCCTATCTTAGATGAGTAAAGGGTTCTAGAAATGCCCTCAAATCATGCTTTCAGTATGTATGAAATCATACCCTTCTTTCTATGCTACATTAACAAGAGTAAACACCACAACTTCCTGTCCTTAGCAGGGATGTTGATATTGCTACCAAAAAAAGTGTTTTCAAAAGGAGATGAAAAGGATGTTTGTTGACAAAAAGCGTCTGTTTAGCCAGTCTCCAACTCTCACCCTGCTGTCCCTGATGACCTCCCTATGGCCAAGAGCAAAGACAATCTTTGATATCCCTGCATCAGGGAGAATGGGAACCTCAGACTTCTGTGGTCATAACAGTATCTACATTAATTGTCATATCTTCTCAAATTTATTTTTGCTCATTAAATATCATATCCTCAAAACAGGAAGAGATACAGATACAAGATACAGTTGTAGATAACAGGATTAAAAAAAGTGATTGAAAAAACAACGCGCATCTAAGTCTGCTATGTGAAATTCTTCCCGTGAAAAGGAGATACAGCCTTGAAATAGAGGAAGATCTGAGCTGTGGCGTAAAGTCTGACAGCTAGATACACAAACACCTTCGAAAGACATTTACAAGTCTGCATTTCCACTCTTGGTAATGCATGCACGAAGGAAACTAATGGCCTATATTTGCAGCTTTAAAATGCTACACTGTTGAAGGGAAGCACCAATTATAGAACGTGACCCCTTCACTTGTGTGTTTATCAGGTCTGATGCTTTACTCTAAATACCCACATTCCTCTATAGGCACCTGTATAAACAAGCAGGAGACAGGTTGGGGAAATGCCATGTCACACAGGAGATCTAGTTTTGTTTACAATGACGACAGTTTCTTGTCCGTGAGTCTTTGGACAGGGTGGGAGACGGGATGGAAACCCAAACCCAGAGACAAACACAGGAAAAAACAGCGCCATTTATCAGCATTCTGCTATCAGCTGTGATAAACTATTATATCATAATTCACTTCTCGTACAGCCAAGAAATGATTCAGTGGTTGTTTGTGTTATGAGCATCTAACATGGATTTTTTTTCAAAAAAATGAACAGTCTTTGTATGAGATCTGCAGGACAAGTAAAACCTAGGAAGTGTTAATTATTTTGACTTGCAGAGAGTTAAACAAAGGAGAAACATCTTTACAGTCCAAGCCCGGCATTTGTGTAACTTTGAGGAACCAGCACAAAGTAACAGAAGGGACCTAACTCCAGCTACACCTTCTGCAAACGCAGTCTTGAGTGGCAAGGGCTGCATTCACCAGCAAGACTCACGGGTCAGACTGAGGCAGGATAAAACAGGGGTGCAAACTACAACAAGACCAAACTGGTCCAAAGAGAATTAGCGTGCATACGTAAGGCATCTCACACAGGCACACATGCACTAGAAGCTGGGAAAGGCTAATGGGGCAAAGTGTGCCCCATTTGATTTTTCATTCTTTCACATCCTTTCTCTCCCACTTCTGATTTAGTGCTTGGACATTAAAGAGACTGTTGGAAGGACACCTGGCAGGCAGCTAACTCTATCTCCCCTTTTACAGATAGGCTCAGAAGCATTTATGGAAACAAGGTCCAAAACAATGCAAGATGTCTGCAGCAAAGCAAGGAATTCCACACAAACCTTCAAGGCACTGGAGGGTACCCATAAGCCTGAACCACCTCTCCCCACAGACTGCGGGTCCAACAACCAGCATTAAACACCCAACATGTTTAAGGAACACGCTACAAAGAACAGAAAGCTTAACAATGCACTACCAAGTTGCAAAATCTGGGCCTATAGTACTCTCCAATACTATTAACTAGGCAATTGCAGCAGTTGGATCAAGCAGGTAAGTGTCTGCTGCATTTAGTGACACTCTACCTTAACATGGAACCCAGAATTTCCCTTTTGCCTGGCATCATCATTTCACACCCCACCAGCCACTGCCCATACTTGCTCTTCCACAGATTATGTTTAAACATGATAGTAAACAGCACCAAATTTTAGGAATGTTTAGTCCAGGGCAATGTACTTCCCTAACAGCAATTTCTTTCTGCCCTAGACCTGAGGGCAATGGCTCACGGTCACTGTCTCAGAACCCCTGAACAGGCAGAGAAATCTGCCTGGGCCAGTTGCTCTTTCAAAGTGTGGCCCATCCTGCCGAGCAGACTGGGAGCTGGCAGGAACGCTGCCTTCTGTCAACAGGTGGCTCTTAAAGATCAATTTGGAAACATTTTTTAAAAGGGTAGAGTTCATTAGTAGGACACAGTCTATCACAGCCTTTTCTAACTGCTCTTTATTTGGTGTACTTAAACACTTGGGTATTTGCCCAGTAACCCTTTTCTTTTCTGTTGTTGTTTGGTTCTTTTTTTTTTCTTAGTTTTAAAGAAAACATTGTGTTTTGAAAAGCTGTCACTTGGTACAGTTCTTTAAGTATTTATTCCATTTTTATAATTGTGTACACTCCACTGTTTTGATTAAGGGCTTGCTGTCCCTTCCACTAGAACAGGCCATTTTCGTGGGGGATTTGTTACAGCTGTAAAAACTGATGCCAGGCTGAAAATTAACTTCGGAGTTCCTCAAACCTGAAGTATTTAAACAGTATGGTGAAACACTCACCATTTCCCTTTTTAAAAATGAAAACATATACATAAATTGGTTAATACTTTATTCCAACCTGCATTCAAAGCAATACCTACCATTAGCCTATGAGAAGACCTTTCTGATTATAAATCATCAGTTTCTATTTCTAAGAGGATAATGTTACTGTATCTTAGTCTATTTAAATCACAGTTATTACAAGTTCTGCAAAATGAGGATCAATTAAAGTATTTGAATTTAAAAATGTAATGAAACTTTGCCCCAATAAACTAATGATAACAATTTCCAGATTAAAAGTATCAGGGAAGGCAGACTTCACGTAGATTTGTGCATTTTTAAAAACTGAACGACAGATGTTTATTTTTTAAGGTTTTTTTTTTTCAAAGGGACTCCATTGCTTCAGCGATAGAAGTTGGAAACAGTTTATCACTGCTGAACACTTGTACTAGAATTAAAAATAAAACACAACAAAAACCCCACCACCTCGATGCTTTGAAAGCACAGAGCTAATGTATCAGGAAAAGGAAGGTGAAGCTGCTTAGTGTCAGGGATGGTTTTCTTGCTATTAGTACCTAAGCTTTGATAGACACATTTTACAGCTTCTAAATAAAAAAAATTGTTTTTTCCAACTCAGTGAGATTTATCACAATAACACTGAGAAGCATGCCAAGGCCTTTTCAGCCTGCCTAACCACACTAACAGGCCTGTGTGTATTCGACCTCCACAGAGCAACTAAACAGGTACAAATTGTGGTCTTCGGGGGATCTTTCTGCAGAAGAGCCCCTCCAGGGCAGCACGAATCTGGCAGGGAAGCTTCCCAGCCCTTACAGTTCTGACAACCCCAGGCTGGCACCCAGGCAAGAGCAAAGCAAAAACAGACTCAGCTTACCTGGAGTAAGAACAAGGCCAAGACAAGAGTGGAAAAGATGGAGCTGCTGGAAGGAGGCAGGGGGGTGGAAGCAGCCTGCTGTCGGTGCTGGTCCTGAGCCTGGAGAACCCCAGTCCCATTCCTCCCTCACACCCATGTAACACTTGCAAGGCATAGCTCAAGTTTTGACTTTTTCTAGCACCTGAACACCGTCCTACTGCTGTTATTTAGTACAGCATTCACACAGACAAGCTGTATATCTTATTCAAGAATTACTCAGAAATAACTCCCATTTACTTCTAGCCAAGAGTCTGGTTTTGCATTTTACAAAAGCTAATGGCATCCAACCCAGAGGAACCCATCTGAACTCATGGGTATCTTACCCTGTTCTTAAACATAACCTTCCTATATTTTTTCCTCAAAATGACAAAATAACCTGTATAAGAAAGGAACACATACCTGTGCTATGAAAAAAAAGGCCAAAAGAGAACTTCTTTCTCGATACACAGTTTACTTATTCTAACAAACCTTCTACCAGAGGAGTTTAAAAGGGTTAGCTTATCCGTCTTTATTTGTGCAAGTTTACTTATGAATGATTATATACATATATAGGCTGTTTATAGATGTAATCTTTGCAGTTAAGATTAAGCATTTTTTATAGGTCTACATTTTTGTACTTTCAGCTACTATGAACAACGATAAGAATGGTTAAAAAAGAGGTTATGCATAGAAACAACTTGCATTTTATCTTTCCAAACTGATAACAGGAACAGACTTCCAAGAGGAGAAAATATGACCTGACAAAGTAATCTTTATGATCGCAAGGTTCAAGGCTTTTTACTTTGCAACTACCATACACTTCCAACAAGGTTGGCTTATCTTTCTGCCTTCCTGTCCATCCCAGGAAAACAGTATCACAGCTTGCCAATGTGCCCTTGACAATAACATACCGAATGCAACCCAACAGCCTGTAAAACCACTGTGTAACTAGGGAAACGGTAGGGACTTACTGACAAAGCAACAGGGGGAAAAAAAAAGAGAAAAAAAAAAGAGTGTGCCTGTATGGTCATATAGGTATGGTTGTGCATTAATTAGTCCAGTTTCAACAACTTATATGTCTAAGCAACAATCTAGCAGACATAAGCATTAATGAGAAGAGAATAACTGATAGCAATTACCTAAAGAGTTCCTCTTTGCAGTATTACTGAACTTTAAAGAAAAAAAGTCTCACTAAGGTGCTGAATTTTAAAACATGTCTTATCTGCTGATTCTCTTACCCATTCCTCTGCAAAGAAAATAAAAAACAACCTTCCAGAGAACAGTCAGGCTCCTCCTAAAATTTGAGCGCTTTAAAATCTGATAACAGACTTTGCATTAACTTTTGCTTCCTGTTCAGAACTGATACTCAGGCTCACAGATCACCCAAATTACAGACTGAAGCCCTCCTCTGCCATCATCTTCTTCAACAACTCCAATATTTAAAGCCAAATTCAAACAGGACACATTTATTTCTTCCTCCTCCACCCCAGTGTTGAAACAGGCAACAAACTCTAAAGCTGTCTTAATTCATCCTCATATAATTTATACAAACCCATTTACTGTAAGTACGTAGCACTTCAAGCTGACAGATGCGCTGATATCCATTGCTGCTCTACCAAAGCCATGTTTCTGCTGTGCATTTTGCACACAATTTCAATTCTCCTTTCTTAAAGCAATAAAAACGTGCAAGCTAGTGGGATGACCCTCGAGAAAACAAAAATGTGTATTATTATAGAAACAAAAAAGGTCTGGGTAACCTTGCCCTTAGTTTCTCCTCTGTTCTTGTTTATTAATGTCACAGTAAAGGAAGAGAGTTTCCCCTACTCCACTTTTGCCTAGAATTCAAACACAAAAAATGAAGAATAAACACTAAATAAAGCACTAAATGTATTTTCCTAGGGCACGAATTGCAATGCAACTGCTTCTCAGATTATCAAACAAGGTTCACAAAGCCAACTGCAGAAAGGACGGCGTGGCAGTTTCTGCCCAAGCTGTTCCACCTTGTCAACTTGCAGTATCTGAGTGACACTGGAGGGTCACCCTTACAGAGACAGATCAATGTAAATCTCTCATGATGCCGCATTCAATAAAACACCTACCAGCATTTTTATGCAGTTTATTGACAATATGAAATAGTACTCATTTACCTTCCTAGGGCACATACTCATCTGAGCACAGAACGAAACAGTCATGTAGCTAGAATTAAGCACCAACACCTTAAGTCTGTTCTGAGTCAGGAACCCGAAAAAAACGAAATCCAGTTCTGTGGAGAGGGACTAATCTATAGCAATTTATACCCCTAGTCATCATTCACGTTATGGTATCCTGCTCTTTTTCTCCCTAACCATCAGAACTCTGTTGCCATATATTTCAGATTAAAAAGAAAAAAAAAAATAGAATCTTTCTTAAAAAATGAAGTTTTCCTTTTTTTCTAAACAGACCTAGGTGTTCGTATTTTCATTCCTTACAACTCCATTACTTAATATCATCACAGAACATCAGAAGAAATTCCTTCCTCATGAAAAATTTATTATAGGAATTAGATATGCAAGCATTTTTGGCATCTCCATGGGTATCCTGCCACCTTTTCTCTACTTTAGAGGTCTAATTCTTCCTAGGATTAATGAGAGATAATTAACCAATAAGATAATTATACTGGGTCATGTAACTCATACTCACATGACAAAGATTAGTTTTTTCTTAAGAAAGTATAGGATTGCGCTGTGAATTAGCAACTAATGCACTAGCATCACCATGGATTAAAATAAAGGAAAAACACAAAAACATGAAAAGGAGCTTCAAAAAGCTGCATGGATTTAGCAGTAAATTGTGATGTAGCACCAGAGAATTCTTATATTCTGAAATTAGAGTATGCTTACTACCCTAAATGGACATTTTCCAAATTGGCTTTCATCCGTAGCTCTTTTTCAAAAGCTTCATTGTACAACACATGTTGCTGGCATAATTAGCTCTAAGAGCAGGCACGTTACTCCAAAGACTTAATAGAAAAGTTTTAAAGAAATATCAAAACATCACACATGCAATTAGCTGCTTTTGCTAATTAAGAAGGTAGATATTTAATTATGATAAAGCTACCGACTTTGACAAACATCTTTACTTCTGCTTGGCGAAAGTATCTGTCGTATGCGCAGATGCACTCACTAAAAGACACATCCTGTTCATGCAGTAAAAGTCACAACTCCACCGCACAGCACTTACTCAACTATGAGTGGAATTTGGGGGAAGAATGTTTATACAATAATTCTTGCACAACGGAACAAAATTTATAATTATACTTCTGTTTTCCCACATTGGTGGTGGGACCACTATGCATGCACATGTGCATGTCATCATACACACGGCTGTCGTCTCCCGCTGCTGCCTATGCTGGTGAACATGACCGCTTCTCAGAAGCATTTATTCCACCACTATGCAACCACACTGATGAAAAATTCATGTCTTAGCACGCCAGTTTAGGATGTCAGCGTTGCCAGGAGGTTGACTGTTCTAAATACCGCACTGCACAGGAGGCTCTGAACTTGCACACACTGATAACTGACAGACAAAGACCGCCTCTACTGACCTTGTGAAATGAGGCTGTAACACAGTTAAGGAAACCAAGTATTTTGTGGAACCTGCAAGATACTGCCTGTATTATTCATGAACGTCACGAAACAGCTGTTTTCATTTGAGAGAAGACGGATCTTAAAATCCTGACACTGAAAGTACATAAGAGCTGGAAGCAAAGCAGTATTTTAACCCACTGTTTGATAGTCTTGACAATTTCCCACAGGTATATTCTTGCGACCATCTTCAGAGAAGAGCAACACGGTCTTTTGGAGAGCCTGCCCACTGTACATCCAAAATTTGCCTTTCATTCTCAAGCCTGTCATCACAGCCTGCTTTCCCCCAAAGGCAGATTCTGAGCAGAGACCAAATTCTTCAAACAGCAAAGTGCAAAGGATTCCCTAGACAAAAACTCTGAATTTTGTTTTATGCATAAGACCTACGCATGCAGGCTGAGATTCAATCGCAAAGAAGGGGTATTTTTGTAAACACTGACTTGGAAGTTGAAATTTCAAAGCAAATCTTAAACTCATCCTGCAAAGACTGTTAGGTCACAAAGCATTACAGGACTTCGTAACATCTCAAGTGAAACTGAAACTTAAAAATGTATAGCTCAAGTTTGCTTCAGGCTGTTTGCATTAGTCTATGCAATCTTTCCAACAAGGTAGTTTGTTGCTTTCTTTTACTACAGAAATAACAGGCTGTTTCTCAACACAGCCTCAAAATTTGGCTGAATGAATGCATTGTTACCCACCGGTAAATCATTCCTGGGATTGCTCATTCGTAGCAGCTTGAGGAATAAATGGGTGTACTTTAAAATGCTGGAAAATAAATTAATTGGAGAGGGTGCACATCACTGAGTGGTTCTGTTTTACAGTAGTTAATGCTGAGGACGGGGCTGCAGCTGAATATGTTGGGTTTTTAGGTAATGGAGTATCTCCTATCCTTTAAATGCTAATGATGCGGAAACACACTTTAATCTCAATTTATTAGGAAGGGGCTTTGGAAAAGCTATTCTTTTAGGCAAACTTTTGACAGATTTGGCATATTCATAGAGTAATTGTAGGTTTCTCTCTCTGCTTCCAGAAGTGTTTATGCACTTTATGTTCCTCATTATAGACATAAATACCAGGAGATGAAATCTGTATCTAAAACTGCCCACTCACCTCTCCTCCAAAAAGCATTCTAGTCATGGTCTGCAAAAGGGAAGAAAGAAAAAAAAAACCAAACAACAACAAACCAAACCAACCCCATTCCCTTTGCACTTTCACCCCAGCCCTACCAGGCTGGGATTGCTTCCGCACAGTGGTGGAGGAGCACGGCAAAGTCCCAGCATCCAGCCTGGTGGTTAGGGTAGTCCCCCAGCCGTAGGAGGTGCGAGTTCAAACCGCCCCCAAGCAGAAGACAAATCTCCCATTTTCTGGACGTACATCCCAACATTTGCATAGAACATACAAGACAAGCAAGCACCACTTCTGCTGCTGCCTAGTCTGGGTTCGTTTTAAAGGGAGAGTAATCCCCAGTTCAGAAAAAGGAAGGAAAAATGAAAGGAGTGGGGAGGGGAGAAACAGGAGTTCACTCTAAGCTTGTGAATTTGTAGTCCTGACTCTCCTCTTTGAATGAATGGGGGAGAATTCAGACTATTTCTCTGTTCAGATGTTCACGTTGGGATACTTCTTTAAGTAGCTCTTTGCTTAACATGGAGGTTTCTGAATTACCTACTTTAAGCACTTAATTACTGTAAACTGTATATGGACCCTAGGAGCTAGATGTCAGACACTGTAATGACTGATTTGTAAGTCTCTAGAGTGTTTTGTTTGGCCTAGCTACGAGCTGAAGACCTGTTAATGTATTTTTAAAATATTTGCCATCTCAGCTCCTGAAGAGGAACTTTGCTATTTTTGCTAAGAACTATAATTCTCCTTTTAACAGGTAAAATAAATCATATACCTAAAAGTAGATTTGGAGCTTTTGCTTTTGTCTGTTTTTAATATCAAAGAGCGTATTATTACTACAGATCAAAGTTGAGGGCTGTTGAAAAATAAGAACATATTGCAAACCTCTTACTAAGCAGGTCAGTACAAAACCACTGTTTTTTTATTAAGAGAGCTATGCCTATACTTCTGATGGTGTTGTTAGTTTCTCTGTCTCAAGAATAGCTAAGGACTATGAGAAGTTCAGATGATTTAGTTCCCCCTGCTTATGTTTCAGAAACACAAGACTGTACCTTCAAAGGCACCTTGGCAAGAGAAAAGCAATACACAGACACACCAGAAAGACATGCAGCTACGTGAATCTGGAGGAAACTTGCACTAGTGTTCTTGGGTTTTGTTTTTTTCTGTGCAGATGTGCCTTCTGGGAGCAAATCCCAAAACTCTCAGCTTCCTCCCTGTAAGCTGAACGATACTCTTCAATTCTAGCAAACTGTGGAGAAAAACACATTTGCTCTTTCCAAGACAGAGGAAGGCAGTGACGGGGTAGCAACAGTCCACCTAAGTTGGTCCGTGTCCGTACCACACAGCAGACCTGGGCAGCCACATGCGTGGCTGTAATGTGCCAGTGTGAGCTGCGGTTCATACCTCCCGAGCCACCCAACAGAGGGAAGAACTGCAGCTTTTTACATTAGGGGGTTTCCAGAGCATGAGTAAGACTGAAGTGCAGGAAGTCAGATAACTGTGCAATAAATATCCCATTTCATTATTTGAGGAAAGCTGCAAGGACTCCTGCTGCGTTCACATACTTTGTTTTCCGAGCTGTACAAAGTAACTAAGACAAAACTTTTCATTAAGCACTCTCAATTGCATGGACATTACAGTTAAAGCAAGCATTGTGTATCTACTAGACAGTACATCTTCCTTCATTTTCGGAGCCACTGGTTTATGTTTCTCTACAAGAAAAAGCAGGAATTTGCTTACTCTGAAATATTAGCTAGTTACATGAAGCCGGAGAGACTGATTGGCTACATACAGGATTTTAGAGCTACAACAGATCCGTTAACAGTTATCAGTCATAGGTTTTTCCTTGTCTGGGCATCATCCAGTTTAAGTTTACAAATAAAATCTCACTAAATTTTCCATGTGGTTATCCAAACCACAAGTTTGTTTTTATCTTCTATTCATAGTTTTCTCATTACAAATGCCAATCCCTCTTTCCTCCCTTCCTTTACCAGTTATCTACAATAGTTACTATTTGTATTTCAAGACTGTTCCAAAATTTGAATTAACTTTCTTAAAGCACTATGTTTTTAGTACATACCCTTTGAATTCTTCACTGTTTTACTATTCCAATTTTAGAATTTTTTTCTGTATGGTGGTTCTTCCATGAAGTTTAAAGGCTGTGATCTAGAGAAATATCTGTATACTATTTCTGGAATACTCTTGTACTTCATTTCATATTGGGAGTATCACATTTCCTATTTATCAGTGAGGCGCAAAATGCAAAGAACAGACCTCTTAGTTGGATAGGTTTGTTATTAACAAAGTGACTGAAGCACTTTTGGGGTCTAATACACAACTATGTTTTATAGCAACTTACTAGACAAAAAAAAGCAAGTCTACAAAAAGTATTTGCTCTGCTTCAGAAGTTCATCCTCTCAGTCCTACCTGGCACAAGCACCAGAGTGTGGATTGCATTAAAGGCTACTAGTTTTCCACATCCATTGCTTCACTGTAAACAAATCTCCAGAGGAATACAGGTAGCATAAACTCTATTACACATGCAAAGTTCTCTGCAGTGATCTTCTAAAAGATACAGGACCAGACAGTCTGCTGCCACAGAGCCAGCAATATCATCTGACATCAGAACTATAGCTCTCTCAGTATAAGTTTCCCAAGAGCTTAGCACAAAATAGCGAATAAACAGTTATATTAGTGTGCTTAATAATGCTATGCCTTACTCACTTAAAGTTGTAAAAATGTAATTTTTAAAAAGTTTCCAAATGGGAAACTAAGAGTTTAAAACTCAATAAAAATGTTGCCTACTTCACACTAAACCAAATGTGCATTTTCAAGATTCTTACAGAGAGTCTGTCAATTGTAACAAGTAAAAATTGGCCGAGTTTTTAAAATTGTGCAACTTTAAAAATGGCTTTGTGATAAGGAACACAAGCCTCCTTCTCTTGATACTGTTATTAATTGGTAATGCTATTCCTCCATGCTGGTATTACATTGCACCTCAGTCTTTCATTCTTCTCTTGTGAAAGGAAAACACTTTTTTTTTTTCAGGATGATAATCTAGATTAGGAAGTGATACAAGGACCTTTTTAATTATACACATGCACAAAAGGTACAACAGTTGCTCTGCTTGTCAAGAGGATCTAAGATATAAGAAGCTCAGAGCCAGAAAAAAAAAACAAACCTCATTTAGAAAACTCAGTCTTCTACCACAAGAATGCAAGTAAAAAAGTGAAGTTCATTTACTGATTAAAAAAACCTTATATAAGATTTATCAACACATACTCAAATCCTGTGCAAAAGAAAAATAATACAAGTAGTCACATTTTAATCAATTTCAACATTATGAGCATTTTCCATACAGTGAATGATACCTCTAAACAGCACCTTTAAAGCAACACCATTTTGCAACATGTCATAATTGTCTACGAATACAGTGGAAGAAGTTACTTTAACTCCCAAACCCCAACAGTCAGCCTCCTTTCACAGAGGAGCATCATCCTTAACCCACGAGGCTGCACCAGCTTTTTCAAAACCAACAACTATTTTTCCAATTAAAAAAAAAAAAAAAAAAAAATTCATTTGTGACATGGCTCCTTTTATGCTGCCCTACTGCCAAAGGGGAAAAACAGAGGGTAATATTCCATCAGCTCAAGCACAACCCAGAGCAACCTCCTGGCAGCAGACCAGAAAGCAGAGCAGCGCTGGCCCCTGTGAGGCGGTGGCCAGGTTTGCTGGCCTGACCGCACCACCACCTCCTCTCCCAGAGCTCCTGCCTGCCCGTCCTGGGGCATCAGCAGCAGAGACGGCTCCGAGCTTCCGTGGGTGCAGAGATCCACGCGATGCCTTCGTACACCTTGTCCGCCTTGGTGCCAACACAGTGCTGTCCACAAGGCCCCAACACAGCCATGCGCCTCCCTGAGGCCCTCTCGCAACTGTCCCACCCCAGCACCACCCCTTGTGAAACACTCAGGCTCCAGTATCTGCAAATTACAGCACAGGAAATCTAAAGAACACTTAAGGTAGCAGTTTTGCCCTTTCAGCCTAAAATAAAGACCCTTCCCTTTGCTTTCAAGAGCACTGTTTTTACGCTGGAGCATTATTCTGCAATGTACTGAATATCATCTTTATGTAAGTGTCTCGAGTACAAATTGCACTGAAATATTTACAGTATTGCAGTATTAATAGGGTTGAAATATTTACAGATTTGCCTAAGCCTATCAAATATTCAGCTTTTCTCTGGGGAAAAAAATTACAATGTACAAAATTCTCTGTGGTTTTGTGGTTGGCAAATTTATAACAGTTTGTGCGTTGTTTGCCAATGATCACATCCCAGCGGCTAAACCAACTGATAGATGGGAGAGACGGAATACAGAACCACCCTCCAGCCCTCACAATCCCCCTCTCTGCTTGGTCAATGGCACGGAAGTGCAAAAGAGCGTTTTAAGGAGCTTTGTCGGGATGGGAAGCTAACATTTTTTGTGTCACGAGAAGACATGTAGCAAAGTATGAATCTTGCTATACACCAATTTGACTTAAGTAGCATGACAAGCAAAAAGGTGATCCAAATCAATTAATTAACTGGGGAGAAGGAAAGAAAACAAAACAACCCAGTCAAGTGAGGTATATTCTTCAGCATTCTGTGGCTGAAGAGCCAAAACTACCTCTGTTAAACTGACACTGGCAACATTTGAGAGCATTGAGGATTTATTTTAGAGTAATGTCTAAACACGTTGACATTTAGCAAGTTTTCTTTTAAACTCGTGGAAACTGCCACACAACACCAGTTATGAAAAGCTTTTTTTTTTTTTTTAAAGGAAGTTGCACAGATCGCACAAGACACGAACAAACACAATGCTGCTACAGAAGATGATATCAAGCTGTATCCTATGGTATGGAATAGCCACTCATACAAAATACCTATTGCTTTACTTTGCATAAAAGCAATATTGTTGATATATTTGATTTTTCTTTGTTGCATTAAGCAACAGCAAAATAGGATCCCTTCCAAAGTATTTAATGCTAGAGCACATTTCTATTAAATTCATGGTTTGCTGAGATGCTGGGCAGGCAGGGTTGAGACACAGCAAGACCTAACCAGCTCATTTCTCTGGACTCAAGGGGAGTTTTAAGGGAATGCTTGCAGAATGACTAGGCTAGATAAGAAACTCCTCAGCTAACTTTGGCCAGCTCCCAAACTGAAATGGTTTAATGTAGTAATTTGAATTTGGAAAGCAGTTAAAAAAAAAAAAAAAAAAAAGTTATCTGGATCGTGACATTTAACATCTGACTTGTGGAAAAAACGAAAAAAATGTCATTCTGTTAAATATTTTCACTTTTAAGACAGAATTTATTAACCAAGGAAAGATGAGGACAAATAAAAGTGCATGGACTCTCTAGCAGCATGCCTAAAGCTCAAGGTTAAAGTACAACTGACCCCACACAGAGCCATTTGAACATGTGCCAAATGCACGAAGTTAGGAAGTTTCATGCTCTGCTAAGGCAACTTTCACATCACTCACTGGCTTCATCTCAGATCAAAAGCACTAAAAGAAAAACTGCAGAGAATCTGATTACAGATGGCTTTTACTGATGCTTTCTACTTAATCTCCTCTGGAATGTGAGGTCGTAGCCCTCCTTTATTTTAAAAGGGATCTATGCACACTCTACTATTGTCACTGTACAAATAATATTATGCTTTCTCATCTGAGCAACATATTGCAGCCCAGATCCTTACCCACTGAACACGCACATGACTGCATTGCTTTGGATGCAATCGTAATTTCCATACTGCTCATTGCCTTGCACATACAAGTAACAAAGATATTTTGTAATCTGCAGTTATCTGTATTAGCCTGTAAAGGTGGAAGGCTGGAATGGTACTCTCAGTATTGTAGGGAACACCTTAACCCTTCAAGACTTGCCTGCCCAGGAGGAACATATCTATGTTATGAAGGTACACTGTTCACCCCGCTTTGTTTTGCTCATGGAAAAAGTATATCTTCACACATGCTGGCTATGTGTCACACAGTAGGTTTCAGTCAAGAAAATCCAGAAAACCCAAGGCCTACCAACATTGGAGAAAAAGACCTGTTCTTTTCTTAGGCCTAACCTCCCAAACATTTAAGAAAAAATGAGATTGGCTTGCTTTAATCTCTCTCTTTTCCCAGAGATATTCTCCCTGTTAAAATCTCCCTTCATCGTATATCCACACAAGAAGTGAAAAAAATATTCTGAACGTCCCACTCAAGATTTATAACCACGCTTCTTTCGGCAGAGAAAAGACTAGGTATCATAATTAATGCACAAAGCCCTAATGATCTGAAACCTGCCTTCTTCCTGTCATTAAAAACCTCGACAATTGTGAAAGCATAAAACTGAAGCTGGTCAAAGCATTCTACTTGAAAATACATTAAAGCAAATATTCTTTGAAAATAAAAAGTCTTAGAGAACTTACTCAAAAAAATATTCCTCGCTGTTTATTAAAGTGTTGACCCTCTCTCTCTTTTCTGGTAGTCAAAGGAGAGGGTGGTGAGTAGAAAGGAAAAGTTTTTTTGCCTTCCTGTTTTCAAACACCAAGTAAGTTTTTTAATTTTCAAATTTCAGTAAGCATCCCATGTCTTCCAATCAGCACTTGAAAAAGTCACAACTAATTTTCTGTTACAATAGCCAAGTAAGTGGTGCCACACAGAAGATGTTAATTTTATTTATCAGTGCAACGTACAGATGTCAGTGTAAAGGCTTTTGAATGCTCATATGAAAAGCATTACATTGGATGAAAAGTAGATCAACAATCCTAGGCAAGTCAGCTACACAGCTCTTTTCTTCTGATTCACAATTAGAAACATGAAGAGGTGATGAAGATACCCACGTAAAGGTAGCCTTCACCTTAGCGGTCCTTTCACCCCATTTCATAATATATGCACATACATGCATTCACTTGTACATACCATAAGTATAGTGTAGTTTGACACCCTTCTTGGCTTAGTCTACAGCTGAGCCACTAATCAGCAGGTTCAACTCTTACGGTCAACTCCTAAAGCTTCCTCTGCTACACCATCAGCTGGGAAAGGGCTCCCCAAACATGGAGGCACATACACTATGAAGGTAAAAAACCACACTCCGGTTCTTAGCTCAGAGACTCATAGTATAACCTGGCTACAGTTTCAGGTATTTCTCCAGTTTGTAGTCTCTTAGGGCTCTTCAAGTGACACCCCACAACCCTAAATCACAGGAGATGCCAAACGAACTTGTGGCCAATTTCAATCCAACTGAGTAAGAATCCCTAGCTTGAATCACTTCCTTTCTTCCTACCTCAACCTAATTCTGGCTCAAGTTTCTGTCCTACACAGTCTCCTTTAAACAAACAAATATGTGGTCAAAGAGGAAACAGGCAGAACAATCAGATAACTTTCCTGAAGCAGATTTATTTCCAACACCCCAGCTTCCATTGCCTTGCTTACCTGTTTCACGGTAAGTAAAACTGTGAATGTTGTTTGTATATATTGCTGGTGTGTCTCCAAAATCAGAGAAAAGGAGACAAATACCTTCTTAAAATTATATAAAAGCATGTGTACTACTACAACAGGGCCACCCTCAAACCCAGAGAGATCATGCAGCAGTCCCACTGAAATTACTTGGGATAAACACAAGCAAAACAATGTAAATGCATTCATACCAGGGAAAAAGAATCTCATGCTCTTATAATCAAGTAATAATCAACAAAAGGAGGAATATGGGGGCTTCTCCATTCCATTATTTAAATAATACAAACACAATGCATACTAGTGAAGTGATTTTGAGAAATTCATTCCAAACAAAATACCCAGTCTCTCCTTATCCTGATGATTATACATACAGGTGGACAATAAGAAATTAAAGCTCCTTGATTCTCCACTGCTTTGAGTCAATCAGTCCTACAGTGATCAGATTAACACTAGAAGGAAGATGTTGCTTGGTTATCGCCTCCTTTGCAAGAAATATTATTTGTAACCTTTTGAGCAGTCTGAATGCAGAGACCAAGAATTCAACATGTATGAAAGCAGAACTCCAGCAGTCCTCACCCTTGGGAACAGGGCTCTCAAGGCCAGGCTTAAGACGTATTTAGCAGAGTTGCACGAGGAAGTTTGACAGCAATCTCTTCGTGCCATTTTCCTTCTACAGATAGTGGACCAATCACCAAGGTTGTCAAAACAGCTTTCTGCCTTCCCTCAGCCCCCCCATAAATCTTGATTTCAAACATGAATGGGTAAAGGGAAATGGACATGCGAAGGCTTGCTGACCAGCTCATAAAGCTTCCTTCTTAAACGAGCAGGCCAGAGTGCCCATTATAGGTTAGAGGGTTTGTTTGGTTTGGGAGGGAGAGGGGTAAGAAGAGAAGGATGTAAATGAAATGTTAGGTCTATTCCAAGCCTGCAGCACAGCTGTTAAGACAAAGCAGAAGAGATCTGGATATTGTACTTACTGAATCAGCTAAGAGGTCTAAGCAAACTGACGTCCATAACGAGAGCTACACAATTCCATTCATACAATGGGTGGCAACTCGCCAAGGACAAATTGCTAGAAATTAGAGATCTAGAAAGATTAAAAAGCAAAAACATTTCTTGCAATACAGAACTAGAAAAGGGACAGATACTCTTGCACATATAACTATAAAAGTACTCCCTCTTCAGCAAGGGTCTTCTAAATATACACCCTTTCCAATGATAAAAATGTGAACAAATGGGGTAATCCTCTACAGATGGATGAAAGAGAAAAATTGCCCATTTGTAAGTTTCAGAAATATGGCAGAATACTTATTTTACATTAATACTTCACCAGTATCACTAGCCAATTTGGTGAAACTCAAAGTAAAAAGGGCAATTTGAATGAGTCTTTGTTCATCTCACCTAGATGCTAAATAAAAAAGAATACTATTTCTATGAATTATCTTCCCTTGAATTTTTTCAACAATTTTAAAGATCAAAATGATAAAGCACCAGAATCAAGATGCCTCGCACTCAGAACAACAAAGGAGTAATTTTAAAAATTACAATTGCATGGGTATGATTTTGGAGAGATTTTTTTCAACATCCTTCTTCTGCATAGGTAAGTTATTTTTAGAGGAAAGACACAAGATGAAACAACAGATAAGAGAACTAAAAGAACAGGCTCTCATCAGGACAAGATAGTTTGCTTGGTCATGGAAAGTAGTTACTTGCTACACTCTGCATTAAGGACTCTGGCTAATAGCAAAGAAAGTATTCTCCTCCTTCCCCCCATCCTTCCCCTTCCCATTGATAGGGAGTCTTTGGGTGGAGTAACCTAACTTCTTCAACAAAGAAGCTTGCCTTTTTTCCAGACAAATGACTTGGCTGAACTTAAAAATCTCCTTTTGCTATTAAAAAATTCCACAATAACTGCAGTTCTAAGAAAAAAATCCCAGAATCTGGAGTGGAAAAACCCTAATGAATCAGGCTTCCAAAAGTCAGCAAGTCTTAAGAGTTTATTTAAACAGAATTGTCACTCAAATATCAGCAAACTGCACAGACCACACTGAAAGGAAACCGAACAACATAAATCAGGTGACTATTGTAGCTTCCCCAACAAAATCTGAATTCTAGCTCTTTACAAAATGTCAAGACAGCTGAATCTCAGCCGAGTTGTTAAAAACGGCTGCATGAATTTAATTAAGTCAAAATCGAAGCCAGATGGCACATGCTGCTTTTCCAATAGACTGGATGCTGTCACAAGAGGCACTACTTAAGCATTCCTTGATGATTCCTGGCACCAGTGGCTACAAAATCTCTTTCTACCATCTACCATACACCCCTCCTTTTTTTTTCCAGCCACCAAGCCTTTAAAGAGGGTGGGGAGGAGGAAAAGGAGAGCCCCTGAGATAAATTGACTCAGTGTGTGGAATGCAAGGCAAACATTCCTGTACAAATTCAGATTTGATTTATTTTCTTTAGAAAACTCCAGCTGCAGGAGAAACCCCCAATTGTTGGTCTTTGCCTTATATCCCCTAGGGTCATCAACTGTCTTACAGGGAGAAAATAAAAATAGATAACCATACTTCTAAAGTACTGCACAGTGTAAGATGTTAATACTTTAGCCAATAATAAATGCAAGTGAACTGGCTAAAAAAGGCCTCAAGAATTTGGAAGTGAATGGCTGAAAGGAAACATTAACATTTCACCTCTGGACTGCATAACTTCCAAGTGAAAAATGACAGTGTATGCTTTTGCGGTCATCAAGCATGCAGTGAACTCCTCTTACTCATCAGAAAGACTAGCAAGTTATTGCCTGGTTGTAGTCAGCCAACGTTATACTGGACTGAGCTAGAACCGACTGGTGATACCATCTTCTACCTCCAGTATCCAGCACCCTCCAATACATGGAATTAAACAAAGACAGCACGAGCCATGCTGCCAGTCACGCTTCTGAATGCTTGCACAAGGCAGACAGAATGCCTAGCAAAGTGTGCCTGCAAGGTGACGGGGAAGAAAAAGCACCCAAAGTTAACACATACAAAAAATAAGCTACTGACAAAACACCTCTGCTTGATTTTTCCTTTGAGATTTTTCTGTTCCAAATTTACTTAAGCAGCTGCCATATTGCTCCCAAAAGGATTCCTGAAGACGTTTAGAACAAAAGGTGGGAATCATTACATCTTCTGAAAAGGCAACAAGGAGGGCTCAGAGGCCCTTCCTTGTATTTCCTCTCCACGTCTCCATCGAATCACTTGGAAAAGCGACCCATAGTCAGTGTATCTCATTGTTTGAGTAATGTAACATACCAAATTCACACAGACAAAGGCATAGGACTATAATTTTGGGCTATTTCTAACTGAATGATCTCCTAATGAGCAATACTATGGACTAGCATTTACTCAAGTTCTTAATTATGATTGCCACTTTTATACATATCCAATCTCACTTTTCATTACAAAAGGAATTCCACACTTGCAGTGAATAGCTAACTGCTTGTGCAACCTGGTAAAAACTAACTTCCAGCACTACTGAGAGCAAAAAACCATCTCCTGAAAAGGGTGGATGTGTTTAACAATTTCAGCAGAACAATTCTTCTCTCCTGGTTAGTTTAAAGCACCATTAATCTTAATGCAAAACAAAACAGTTTCATTTAACAGTCAGATTCTTGACCTTGAGCTGTTCCAGTGTTGGAGTTGGGGGCGGGGGTAAAAAGGACATAGACCAACACACAACTAAGAGCTGGAAAGTAAAAACATACAGACAGAACAGACAGCAGAAAAAAAAAATAAAAAAAAAATATATATATGTCTGTGAAAGACTGCCATGGAAACCTGGACAACATCACCTCAAAAATTTTGCGACTCTTTTCAGATAAATTTTAAAAGATTAGCAGCAATGAAGATTATGAAAAGACGACTAAGAATGCACAGGCTAAGTCACCCACCCTAGTGCTGTCCCACATCATTGGCCATTAGAGTATTTACAGAATAACACTGCAGATTAAATCCAGTCTACTAGGCGGCATTATTTTCAGCATGGAAAAAATAAGAGCTACAGATGCTTTCTTTGTAGATACTGAAGAAGTCTCTTATTTAGACCCTTTAATTTTTTTGACACAAGATGGGTTTACTCAAAACATCATTCTTGTACGAGGCCAACTCAGAGTTGGAGAAAGTGAGGTCCTTAAATATAAAAATATTCTTAACTGTCAACATTCACAGGGCTTCTTGCATACAGGTTTTATGCTCCCCAACCCACTGCTTTTCCATTACGGTACCCGTTTACATTGCTGAATAAGCGCTGAGCGCAGCATGGCCCAGAGAGTAACATCTGTCCTTGTTACCAGAACGTCACGACTTAAGCGACAGACCCAGGTGGCGGAACACTTTGAGTTGCCTCTAAAATGGCATTAAATTGACTATAATTTATCTTAATACGTTAAGTTGTATTAAAGCATGATTTCCTCATTACATCTTGTAAGGCACAAATGTAATGACTCGGCAGTGTTTGCCCAGCATTAACCGTGGCTAAGAGGAGGGCAAGAGGGCACGCAGTAGTTTCTGTAGCATCATTTCCAGGTATCCTTCACCAGCACCACCTTACCCAGAAGAAGGGTTCCTTGAGGCAGCTGGTAACTGAAATGCTGTTAGAGATGAGCTTTCTAAATGGCTCAAAGATTGGTGAGTCATTCTGCATCAGTGCTCACAAATGTTTGAGAGGCCTTCTCATACAGAAAAGGACTGGACTAATGCCTGTACAGACTGGACTAAGGACAAGAACTAATTTTGCTTATGAACTCTGGAGGTTCTCATTTGACTGTGCTTTTGGTTTAGTCATTTGTATAAAACTTTTTGTTTTCAAACCAGGAAAATGGCGACCAGCATAAACACTTAACATCAAGTAATACTTTAACTGAGTGGCCTCCTCCACCTTCCTCAACTTGCAACGGAAGAAATTGTATAATAGAGCAATTGAAACAGCAGAGCAAACACAGCAGGTGGTCCTGTCTTAGAAGACTTCCACCGATGGATTCTGAAATTTTACACTTTGCCTGGTATGCACCCAAATACATTAAAGAGCCTAAAACGTTAAACATCAGAGGCAAACCAAACATTTACAAAATACAGGGTCTATTATTTTGGACAAACCTTGCTGCAATCACAGAGGAATGTTTCCTTTGGCTGCTATTATGCTCACTTCCATTTATTTATATAGAACAAAAAGCAAACACTATTTTCTTACCTTATTTTTTTAATTGTCTACAGATGGTACAAAATGGTAGAATGATAAGGCTGGAGGACAGACTTTTGTCTTCTACTGAAGAGACTGATATACAAAGTTTGCTAGTATGAGAATTTTACTTCTTATTGCAGTTACAGAACAGAGAGGGTCCACCAACTACAAAATTCTTGGAAGGTTTCTTTCATCATCCAAACAAATAGTAAAAAAAAACAAAAAAAAACCCAAAAAAAACCCCCAAAAGATACTGTTTTTACAATGACACCCTTAAGACAGCCTAATTTAGCTCAATCATAGTAATAACAGACTACCGCTTTATTCTTTCTTTGAAAGTACTAGAACACTGAGCTGGCTAAGTCTCTCTGCATTAAAGCGTTAAAAAGCACAGACCCTTCATCAATTAGTCTTTATTAAGACCCTCCAGAACAACTGTAAGTACAAATTACAATCCTCTTCTCAGTTATTTAATTACAAAATACAAAAGTCTGAGCTGGTTCTATACTTGAAAAAGATCTAGAAATGCTGAGCACAAACTGAGCAGCTCACAAAATAGTTTTTGTCTTGCCTATTTCTCTACAATTTTTTTCAAGTTTTGCTATCCCTACATATAACTACAACAAATTAATGGACAGAAATAGAAAACTGTAAGCAACTCAGGCTAAGTGCTGCGTAGCTTCCTTGCACACAAATACAAGCAATATGGCATCTTACAGTTAATTAGCCCATTTAAAGTAAATCAAACCCACAGCTCAGCTAAGACGACAGCCTGCTGTATTTTCCGATCAGCCAGCCCACACAGCATGTTGGGAGCCACGATATTTTCTCTTAAGTAAAGTATAGCTGAGTTCATACAGATGTAAGTGAACAAGGGTGTGACAAAATAACAGAAAAAGGAGATTACAAAGGAAGCCTGAATCTTACTCTGAAGTTTCTTTTGCCAAAATGAGATTTGAAGAGAGAAAGAAGCATTTTCTTCGAACAAATCCTGAAGCAGGATCCAGGCCCTTGGGTAAAACCTAGTTCACAACATAACCTTACGCGCTTATTTTCCAATAATCTCAGTTTTGGCACAAGTTACCTCGGGGGGAGGGGGAGGTCAGAGGGAGGGGGAGAACAAAAAACCCCACAATTATCCAAAGATTTGTAATTTCAGAAAGCTCACTCACAGCTCAGAACTCTTCTTGAAATAAAGGATGCACCACTATAACTTTGGTACTAACGCAGAACAAAAGCTGCACGGCTTCCTAGAGCCTGAGAAAAGCAAATGGTGTCTGTATGTGGACAATGCCAGATAAATGAATTACATTGTCTAAGCACTTAAGAGAAATGGGAGAAAACAAATACAGCCAGGTAATGCTACACCACAGACAGAAAAAGAACATACTGAAAAAACATTGAAAGCATTATTAATGTATGCAAGTGGTTTTGGGACCAGCCATCCTCAAATGTCAAGCCACAGTCCGAAGATGATCTGAAAAAAACTTCTAAGATCAGTGAGTCAGGACTGTCCAAGAAATCTAGGACAGGGCTGGCTAGACAGGAGTGCAACAATAGGACTGTCTTACTGAGAAACAGCTGCCTCCTACAAAGGAGACAGGGCCAATTATCTGATTAAGCAATAATTTAATTAACGCTTAATAATTTATAAAAAATAACTAGACTGTGGACTATTATTATGCAAGACTACACAGAAAAGAACACCCCTCCACAAAGTAAAGCATGTTCAAATTTTGCTGATAATTACCCCTTACCAGAAAACAGGGTCAGGTTCATGTCTTATAAACAAGGTATAGGAGCACTTATGGAATGAAAAATACAGCTGCTTATTAAAACTTTTTTTTTGGCCAGGTGTCTATGAGATCAAGCACATCACTCACACTGCAAATCAGGTTTTATTTCAAGTCATTCTCTAAAGAGCAATAGGACCATACAGCTTTATTTAGTATACAGCCTTTCTTGCTCACTTAAAATCACAATGCTGCTATTCTAATGAATGCCAAGAACTGAACTAGAAACCTTCAGAGATCAAGAAAGGAGCCTCAGTATTTGATCTGGGAAGGCAAAATCAGTAACTTGGAGCTGCAGTCACAAACTATGCGGATCTTGAGTAATAATCTGTAATACACACCCCACAAGATCTTGCTTTGCCACTAACAGTGAAGTATTCTGTAAAGTTTTCAAGAAAAAAAAAGTTTCAGAGAAAATCAGAGAAATTCCCACAGGGCAGAGTAACTTCTTACAAGAGGAAGAATCAGGAAAACAGTCACAAACTGAAGCATCAGCAAGGGCGGGGGGTAGGGGGGAGGGCATGACCACAACCAAAAAACCACAACAACCTTCAACAAATCAAGACCAGATTATGTTTTAAAGCACCTTATACTGCAGAGTATAACCTCTCATTTAAAGCACCCTTGCTAACTCACAAAATGAAGGCAATACATGAAAGTAATCTCTACAGTGGCCCTTCAGAAACTCAGGCAAGTACGTGAGTACTACAGTTTCTACCAATTTACACTATACAGAAGAGACGGCATTAGCAGCGTGCACCAGCAGAGTGTGATTTCTGCAGGCTTCTGTCTCATAGTTGAGTTAAAATTCTTTGAAGGACTCAACACGAAGAATTACCAAAAAATACACTGGTTGCTTGGGGTATTATTATTATTATTATTATTATCCCCCCCCCAAGAAAGTGTTTCTTACATTTTTTGACAGTGCTTTGTTAAAGAAACCATGCCATCAAGAGACAAAAATAAGAGTCCTCACTAAAAGCTCAGTTAGGAAAAAACAAGAGATAAAAATAAAAAGTAATGGTTCATAATATAGAGGAGATACCAAGAGAGTCTCACTGGCGTTTGCACTATGGCCTGTGCTGTTCCATTGTTTTTAGTTTTGGGGTTTCTTTTTGTTTTGGTTGGTTGTGTTGTTTTTAGGGGTTGGTGTTTTTGTTTTGTTGTTTTGTTTTTTTTTAAAATAAGTCATCTGTAAGAAGATGAACAAAGTTTACTGATGATGCAAGACAACCTGGATTACTCAAAGCTGCACTGGCTGCAAAGAGCCACACAATAAAGACTGCATTGCTTCAAGTCTCTGTAGATAAGGCAACACACACAAAACTCGCCCACACGCAGTAAACACAGACCCACAGGCAAGCACCAGGGAGATGGCCAGAGATCTTTACTTGCATCATCTTAGGCCATCCTCTGAAAAAACAGCAGTCCAGTGGTCAGCAGCAGACAAGTAAACAAAACACCTGGAATTACTATAAAGGGAATGGTTTTCCCTTCTCACTCACATACGATAGCACTGTGTCAATCGATCCTCTATATTATCAAATTGAAAATTTCATGTTCATGCCATCCCACTCAAACAAGAATCAAGCAGAATTTAGAAACTTAAGGGAGAACAACAACAGGCTGGTCACACATACTGATCACAGTTTACACGAGGAGAATGTAATCAGGACAAAGACTTAAGCTTAGAAAAGATGTGGCAAGAAGAACTATTATAGTAGTATATCTCAGTACAATACATGAATCTGACTCACACTATCACAAATTCACAAAATGAAGATGGCCAGCTATTTTTCAAAAGTACAATAAAGCCATTTAACAGAGAGCTGTGTAATATAGCACCTTTTTCTTAAAAGCAGGTATGAAATATTGCTAGCATGTACTGGGGATGGCAAAAGTTTAAAACCAGACAGGGTAGGTTTTTTGGTTGTTTTTTTGTTTTGTTTTGTTTTTTTTTTAAAAAAAAGGGAAAGAAAAAGAAAAAAGATCAGTCCTACCAGTCAATTTGCTAATTGACTTTTAAACACAAATGAATCAAAAGTCAGTCCTAACTTGCTGACTTTTAAAAGACTATATCAGAAGAAAGTGAAAGAGAGGAAATACTAATTACAGAAAAAGCTACACTATACTTCTCCTGCTTCTTAGAACCACTCCTCAATTATTAACTCCCAGCTACTTCCAAAACCAGGAAACAAGGTCTGGTAGACTTTGTCCCTGCTCACTATGGCTGTCCTCGTGTTCCTAGATGCAGCGGACATGACTGCCCAGACAATATCCCTGTCTCACAATGTTTCAGAGGAAGGCAAGGGGAAGGAAGGAGGAAATCAATCCATGAAACAAAGAGCACATTAATTTAGCTATACAGCAGCTACCACCAAATGCATAATATGAGCAAATCAGGACCGAGAGAAAATAATTTCCTCTTTGATTTGAAAGTAAAGGATACCACTGACAATTACAGGTAAGGCATTTTTAGAAAGAGGTGTAAGGTCACAGTGTCTCTAAGCAATATTGTGATAGTCAGGAGTAGCAGATGTTGTTTGCAAGAGTAAACAGGTTTTCAAAAACATCGCTGGAAGATTGCATCCATAAAACATTCATACAGTGGCCATCTCAAATGAAGAGGCTACAAAAAAATAGAGCTCTGACTCTGGAGACAAGGACAAACACATGCAACAATGAAGGAAAAGAAATAAAGGTAATATTCTATAAAAATCCTTAAACTATATGGTACCATTTAGCCTGTAAGTTTGATGGTAACATTGCATGTGGAGCAGTAAGACTATTTTGAGCTTATCTAATTGCCAAACAAAAGCTTTTGAAAAATGCAATTGATACAAATATATATCATTATTTATTATAATTTTTTAAAAAGGAAATGTTACTGACTTGAAAGCACAGCTAGCTTATTAGGCTCTCTGACTTGGACTGGACAGTAGATGAATGACTATTCTGTCAGTGACTACTGACAGAAGCTCATTACTGATACATCCACCCATGCCAACAATTATCATTTATGAAATAAAAGAATTTCAGTGGAGAATTTTAAAACTGCCTGTAGAAGTTGCAACTCAAATCCCTAAATAAAGCTGGCAAATAGTTTTTACAAGAGCTCAGAATACAAAGGCGAAGTCCATGCTCTGTTGACCAGATAAAGTTAGTCACATCACATGTACTAATGGCTAAACAAAAATAGTTCACTTAAGTTTTCTTACTTGCAGTGACTCCATAAATGCATACTTAAATAAAATGAACAGGAATCTTCCTAGGAAACATAACTGCAACTGAAATTACTGGTCTCCTAAGTTTTACAGAGCTACCTGTAACTATTTTTTCTTCTGTGAACCAGCAAGGTATGTTCTCTTAGCACTGAAGATACTCGTTCTCTCTAAACATATGAAATTTAAAATGTAACATAAACTAAAAGCTGTTCTCTGAGAACACAGAGAAGTGTTTCTGCAACAGTCATTACACAAGGACTGCAGCAAGTCAGGAAAAAGTATGGCTAGTCCTTGATGGAAATCTTTGACTGGCAAGACCAAGACATTTTCCTCATTCAGTGGGGATGCCCAATACACCATTACAGTTCATGACCTGCATGTTAAGAGCCCATCACATTTGCAAATGTATTAGCCACATTTATTTCTCGCAGATCTTTCCCTCTGAAACTACAAAGCAACCAGAAACTATGCCCTGATACATCTCCCACGCTCAAGGAGTCACAAAGCTGACTCCAGCCAGGCTATGACAGAGTGACCGTATATCAGTGTGACGCAGGCTCCCTGAGGAAATTTTCCTTGTGAGAATAACAAGCACACAACTGATACAGCCACTGAGATAACCACAAATTGCTGCTATTGTGATCTTGCTTGTGTAATGACCTCCAGTACTGCTGCACACCCTCCTCTCAGGTCTCCACCTCCAAGCACATCATAGGATTGTCTTTAAGCATGGCACACCAAATCCCACAGCTGTGCGGCTGAGCACAGCCATTATGAGAGCACAGGTTTTCACCTTCCAGAAGTTACATGTTTGTAAAACTTCAGGAAGTTTGCTGCTGTATTCTTCAGGCAGCTTCCAGCACGTTGGTATGGCAGACAAGCAGATTCTTCTCAGGGAGGAATCTGAGAGGATTCAGCACAATCTGAAGTTTCTTGTCATCAGTGCCACTGGTACAGCTCAGACTCAAGTTGAAGAAATTTATGCTTCTGTCTTCAAAACATATATTAAGGGAAGAAAGCACTTCAACATTTTCTTCAGGCACTTCTTGTTTAATTTTCAATGTGAAGCCTGCAGACTATAGAGCATATTGCTTAAACCAAGTCAAAGTGGATAACCTATGCTTTAATCCTTCTGTTTATTTTATGATTCACATGGGCTATCCATAAGAGTAGATAGGCCACATCTTGTCTTGCTAAAGGGAAGTAACTTTCACATCACCAGAGAATACTTCGTGTGTCCACATTTTCTTGCTAGATTGTCATCTTTCAGAACACCATGCCTTATGCTATATGGTTACTTGGCATTTCTTAGAAAAACAGGGAGCCAGCACCAGCAGATAAAGTCACTAGTTGCAAAAGGCTGCAAGTAGTTGCACAAGGCTCCAAATTCATAATCAAGTCTGACGCTTATATCATCACCTTGTTCAATGCAAGTCTCAAAGGTGGATCAACACTTGCAGGCTAATGAATGTGACTATGTCACAGAATGCTTCCACACATTTTTGGCCATTCTGCTTAAGTGACAGTAGCTATCCAGTCTTACAAAAAGTGATTACTCTGCCCTTCAATATTAAGAAGTAGAGGGCTCTAGAAGTATCTTCCACTCGGAATACATACTGCTGGCAGAAAAGGCAGACAATATTAGACATTAAGTGCACATGAACCAGAAGAACGAGACCTAGTTTTCAAAAAAAATGCTTAAAAAGTCTGCTTATACTATACAATCCCCTAAGTATTCGCTTAGCTTACATTTGAGCAATATCCAGTACGTTATTACATTAAGTCTATTTCAAATATTTCTTTCTACTGCCATGTCACTACTTGCAGTATCTTAGTTGAACTGTCTGCCAACAAGCTTCAAGGTACAGTAAGACGAAGCTGCTCTACAGGTGAAAAAAAAAGCTGGTGGCAATTCAACCCAGGCAAGCTCATTCTTACACACACTGTTGTTTTTTTCAGCATGCAATGATTATTTGAATTATTTTCCAGAGAGCACAAGCAGATAAGTCAGTAATAATGGAACAGGAAAATTCCTGTGGCTGACAGATTTTTTTCAGACAACGAGAGATTTTGTTTGGCTCAACATCCAGCACTAAAAAAAAATAATAAAAATAAATAAATAATTAAAAAAAATCAGCATCTTTTTAGGCATCTGTTTTTCAAAGGGAACTTACCATCCTTATTACACAGCTAATTTTCTAGGATCTGGAAGTAATCTGAACTCAAAAGCAGAAATGAAATGTCTGATAGATATGAACAAGTGTATGTGCACCAACAGGCTTTCACAAAACTCCACTGACTTGGGAGTACCTTGGAAGAAATAAGTCACTGAGGTTTGTTATACCTTAGTACCAAAAAACCTTCAGCATGCTCATACCTAGTGTGCAGCACATCATCTTTTGTTTTCATTTAAAAAAATCTTATGATTCAGATATATTTACATATCACTAGGGACAGTGCGCCAAACTCTACGAGAAGGAATTAAAACCACTGCACAAGTAATGAGAAAACTAAGGAATCCAAATTAAGAAATAAATACAATTTTGTTTTCAACGCTGATATTTTAAGGAGCTTATTTTCTCTGCTAAGATGGAATTAAGAAATAAATACAATTTTGTTTTCAACACTGATATTTTAAGGAGCTTATTTTCTCTGCCCTTTGAAAAGAGAACGGGCAGATTTAAGAATTCTCTACAACTCAGAGGAAAACCTACAAAGAAAGCTTTACCTCCAAACACTAACATGACACTGAACATAAGGTTAAGAATCACTGACAAGAATAGGAAATAATACAAAATACAGAAACATTATAAAGGCATATGACATTAGGTAAAATAATTTAATTACAACTGGTATCTAAGTAGCCTCAGTGATTTTTCCAGAGCTAACAAAGAAACTGTTGTCCTTTAAAAAAGAAAACGGGGAAAAAATATAAGGAATGACAAGAAATTCAAAACACAATTCACTCATCTCAAAAATTGTTTGGAGTTTAAACAGAGAAATGGAAATACTGTACTATTTCAGAGTAAGATTTGATCTCATATCTTATATAACCAATCTTATGATCATGGAAAAATAGGAATCCAAAGCTGTGTTTAACTGGCAACAAAGCCACATATTTTCATTTGAGTATCCTGCAAACACAACGCAATACAAAACAAAACCCACCTCTTCCTGTACTTAACCTGAATGATACCAGTCAAAAGTTTCACTGTTCAGTTCCTCTATGACTTTTATAGTTTTATAGATTCCAGATCTTACCATTTGCTAGCATTTACTCTGACATCATACAACTCAAAGCTTTTTGGTTTGGTATCCCTATGTCCATTTCTGCTTCTTCAGAAACTAAATACCTGTCAATGTACAAAATACTAAAAGGTTCTATCAGTTCACACTCCAAATTTATTCCTGATCAGCTTTCCTCCAGGTACATTGATATTGAGCCAAATAACTTGTTTTACATCAAGCAAGTATCTTTCAAAAAAACCCTAAAAAACAAAACAAAACCCACCCACCAAGCAACACAAAACGCTAAGCAATACGCCTCGGAGCTTTGCTTTTAAGGTTAGAAAATATTATTATTATTTCAAAGACAGCAGGTCTTCATGTTTGTTAGATTAAAAATCTATTGAATTTTGGTCTTTGTTTCAATTTCCTTGAGTAAAACACATTTTGTCAGTTTTTAAGTAACTGTTACACTGCTTTCCACCACCTTACTCAGTTTTCAACATCATCTTAATAAACTGGAAGCCTGCGCCAACTGCCAGTGCAACAGATTAAAAAACTCACCTATATATGGAGAAACCCACCTATATATGGAGAAACCCACCTATATATGGTGACTGCACCCCTGTTTATAACACCCAAGACTGCACTCTCTCTTTTTTGTGATAGCATCGCATCTTAAAACTTCACATGGTTGCCTATTAAAAATCTTAAGCTCTTCCTGCTTTCTAAGAGAGATCCCATCCCATCTCCATGACTTGCACTGCATTACAATGAGAAGTGCTGTAACAGAGATACAGCTTACAGGTTGGGTCTTGGTTTGTTCCACCCTCCACCCAGTGCTTTGAGATTGAGGTCCAGCATTCAGTAACAAAAGCTTGTGAACTTCAAGATTCAATTTTAATTATATAACCTTGAAACCCTTAAAGAAGCTGGCATCCATCATCAGAATTTTGGTCAGTTCAGGAAATGGATCTGTGAAGGTAAATCTGATAAGAACAAAATGCATGTGAAACTGTTGCTTTTTTTAAAACAAAAACAAAAAAACCCAACTCAAAACCAAAACACTGGAACGTACTGGAGGTCATAAGGTGTTCCTGCTTTCCTTCCAAAACTGCAAGCTTTGATAATACGTGCTCAAGAATGGAAAATTCCTTTTCTGTCACTGTACATTAAAGCTAGTTCTGCTTTTTAAAACATGTAACTACTACATCATTCTCCTTCTGCCTCAGCTCACAGCCTAATCAGAAAGGGAAGTAACTCTCTGAGTATCTCAGAAAGGAGACACATTCTTCTGGTGCTTTGCTACAATTTAATCATCACCTGGACAACTATCATCAAACTCTACAAAACATTCACTAACCTTGCTAGACACTCTTCTCTTCAAAACTAAAGCTGGATGAAATGTCCCAGCTGCACGAATCACAGAGGTAGAGAAAAAAAAATGGTGTCTGTTACATACCAATATTTACAGGATACTTTTTCAGGTCACAGTCTGTGTACTCTGGCTTTGAATTAAAAAAGCACACTGATTAATTTTAAATACAACTACAAAAAAATAAAAATAATTGTTCTTCCTGCAACTCTTGGCTTCCTCTTCATTGTCCTGTAAATTTCAATTCAAACAAGTGCAGACATCTTTTTGTTGCTCTTATTTCCATATTACACCTTTCTAATAAAGTAGTATCTAAGCCATGGTTTGACAAAAACTATCTTATGTCTTCATCTTACTCTGAGATCTGTTTCAGTAATTAACCACAGGTGGTATTAGCCACTTCACTAATCAAAGTCATTCGATGCTCCCCATCATGAGATCATATTTTCTTTCAGTGGTTGATGAATTTGCCATACTTTAATTAGTTAAGCAGAAACTTTCCTTTGTGCATGTTCGCCTCAAACCTTCAGTTTTCTTAAATTTAAACTGAAATGGTTCATCCAGTTCCAAGAAACAAATGGAGAAATAAAATTAATAAATGCTTACGTTAAAAAGCAAAACTGACAACTTAATTTGAAACACCCTAGTGACCCCCGCTTCAGTAAAAGGAGTGTATCTGACAGAATCCAGAATGCACACATGGTTGTCTATGTGCATTATATGCCTCATGTTTCTTGAGTTAAACACCTTTGAAAGCATCCAGCTATTAGAAGTCTAACTGCAAGGCCTGTGAGGAGATCCTCTACGCTAAACATTTTGTAGGCTGGGACTTTAAGCACTTAGAGAGGTCCCAAGGAAAAAGGAAGGAGGCCATGTAAACCAAACTGCAAACTTCCAAACTGAAAAAGGCAAACCAAGATTTGGAGCTAGGGGTAGAAATAGCAGAGCAAGAGAAACTGGTAAAGAAAAAAAGATTCTGACTGTTCAGCTGAATCCAGAACCACTCAGATGAGGAGAACCACAGAATCACAGAATGGCTGAGGTTGGAAGGGGCCTCTGATGGTCCTCTAGTCCAACCACCCTGCTCAAGCAGGGACTCCTAGAGCACATGAACCAGGACTTTGTCCAGATGGTTTTTGAATACATCCAGGGAGGGAGACTCCACAGCCTCTCCGGGCAACCTGTTCTAGTGCTCACAGTAAAGAAGTTCTTCCTGGTGTTCAGGTGGAACTCCCTATGCTGCAGTTTATGCCCATTGCCTCTCATCCTATTGTTGGGTGCCAATGAGAAGAGTCTGGCCCCGTCCTCCAGACACTCTCCCTTTAGATATTTATAAACTTTAATTAGATCCCCTCTGAGTCATCTTTTCTCCAGGCTGAACAGGCCCAGCTCCCTCAGCCTTTCCTCCTTTGAAAGATGCTCCAGTCCTTTATTCATCTTAGTCACTCTTCACTGGACACACTCCAGGAGTTCCACGTCCTTCCCGCACTGGGGAGCCCAGAGTGATAAGGGATAAAGACTTCTAGGTAAGAAAGAGGTAAAACTGCAACAGGTTAAAGGAAATTCTGAAAAGGATGAGACCAAGTACTGGAAAGAAGAGGCAACTACAACACACTCCCTCCAGAACCTGTAGACTTAATTCCTGAATCTGAACATGCCTTTGGCAGCAGAGACACCTAAAGCTGGTGGGCAGGGTACCTCAGTCCCCTTCTCTAGTGTTGACTCCCATGGGAAACAACAACCTATCATTGCTCCTCTTAGTTTGGAAAACTGCAGTTCAGTTGATAAAATTACACGGACACCAGTAGGATGCCACATTTCTTTTGTCTTCTCTAAAAAAGAAAAAAAAAAGTAAAAGCAAACAAACAAACACAAAACCTATTACAAGAATATAAAATTTACAGAGCAAGTCACTCTGTAGAATGAGTCAAGACTTCTGTAATTAAGTGTTACACATACAACCCTAGCCCACACTCCTTACAACCATACAGGCTAACATGCCAAGTTTCATGGCCAAAGAACACACTTTATCACTGCCAATGAGAATTATTGTCCAGTGCCTGAAGACTGATTGGTTTTTGGGGGTGCAGGGAAGTTGATTTTCAGGACAGTGACTGCAACTGTGTTTTAGAAGGCAGAAGCCATTAACAGTCACATTCATTAAGTATTTTCCTTGAAATGTTTTGTTTAGATCCAGATGCAGCCTTCCAATGACCAAGAAGTAGTTAAACTAGCACTAGAACCACTACAAAAAAGTTAAACCAAATCAGAAATCTAAAAGAAACTTTTCAGTCCAAAGTTCAAAAACATTTTTAAAAAGTAATAATCCCTAGCAGTACGTTATTAAAAGCTATACAACCAATTTTCTATTTCATATCAAAACAAGCCACACAAAAAAGTCCTCACAGAAAGTTCCCCAAAGAGAAGAAAACCTGGCCATAACAAACTGCAGCCAGCATCAATCAAATATCCCAGAAAATTCCAAGCCTTTAGACAAAGAGGTACCCACAACAGATGCAGACCTAGTTATAATGTGTCGTGACTTCATTTAGCGTTGATTTAGTGAACATGCTCTCCTAGATGTCCAAATGCCAAGTATTTTTTGGTAGCAAAAAATTAAAACAAGCAAAACAGTTTTCTTTTTACCCTGATCTTAATAACAGTAATGTCCATTTTGTCCTGAGAAGAGGACTGGATGCATTTTTTTTAAAAAAAAAACAAAAACAAAAACAAGATGAAGAAAGAGTACAGGTCTGAATTCACTAATTAAAATTCAAAAGTCATAAACACTTATCTCCTATTTTCTAAAATGATTTCCATCATTCGAATTAATTTTCACTGGAAGTCAGCTGGACGACAGCCTGTAAGTCACTGCAGGGCGTGTGACTGTACACCATGATGTTGCCACTCCCTGCTGCTCATCTCCACTCCCTCTAATCGGCTAATTAAATTGCTCATGCAGTATTTCCCCAGCCAGCTTTCAGCAAAATAAACTAAGTTGCTGAAGACCTACTGTTTGCAGCACTGGATTTAAGATGGAGTCTAGGCTAGCCCAACACCTTTAGGTTGAAATGTGAGGCGATTATATCAATCGCTGATACAATATATGGCAGCAAACAGTAGCTTCCAATTAGTGCTGCTGATATGCAGATGAGGAAACTAAATTTTTAAGTTTGTCTGCAGTGAGAAAAAAAAACCACGTACATGCTCACTTAATCCTGCTGAAATTTGTATCCTGTATCATCACCTTAGACAATGATGAACTAAGTTCACCATCAGTCTTTAAACCACTGATACTATATTTCTATCAGGGAGTTGTAAGTAAATCACAGTCATCAGAAATCGAAGGAGATCCAAGTGGTCAGCAAAGACATGTTCTGGCTACAAAAATGTATTTCCTTACGAACCTTTATTGCTAACAAATGTTTCAAATCTCACAGATTCAAATGTCTGCTTGACCTTTCATAGAAGAAGTCCTCATTATGGGTTTTGGGTTTTTTTTTTCCTCCCACTCAGGTGCTGACAGCTTGTCTCACTCCATTCATCTCTTCTGCTTTTCAGAGGCACTGAAAGAATCTGTGCATTTTGGGCAGGTAGTGAGTTTAATTTTGTGAAAAGACATCTAACTGTACACTTCGGTACATAATTTATGATGAATGCTGGAAATGCACAAGCATGAAGCACTGTTTTCTGTTGTGAAGAAGAATTTACTCCCAACAGAACTGCACAACTATAGCCTTTTAAGACAACTCTCTGCACTCCTCAGGTTTCCATATATTTGGGTTCTGGGTTTTACTAGAAAGACTATAAAGTCTTTGTCACCATAGTATTTCAGCACTTCCATGTCAGGTTTGTTCCATGAGAAACAGACTTCTGTGAAGTAGGGAAATATTGTTAGTCCTATTCAACACCAGACACTGAGGCAAAGATGCCATACAACTCCACACAAGTACACAATCAACCTGTAGCAAAAGAGATAATTAGTTTACTAGATCTCCCAATTTCCAGTTCACTAATATTTCCACTTCCTGGCTTGTCACAGGGTTTTGTGTTGAAGCTTTGCAAACCTGGACTCATCAATGGCTTCATGGAACCAATCCATCACCAAAGCCCCACACGTCTCTCCACCCTTGCACTTTAATCACCTACACCTTTGACATAACAGGTCACAGCTACAATATTTTTTTAAGATGACAATTTCCTTAATCAGCCAGAAGAAATTCAGTTGAGCAACAAAGACTTGCCTTACACCCCTCCCTAACATCAGATTGAGCAATCACAGAAACTCCTCAGGTCTCCAAGGTGTCAGGAAGGGCTCAGGCTCAGCCCTCCTCTTTGGTCTCGACAGCAATCCCCCTCAGCAGTGAGGAAAAACATCAAGTTCCCAGAAGGCAAAGACTGTAGAAAAAACACATTATTTTGCTAATAAATCACTGTAGTTTAAGTTTTATAAGCACGGGAGCAAATTGTTGGGTTTTACCTTTTAAAAAACAGAGGAAGGGAAAAAGAATAGGAAGTACACATAGTTCTTGCACGTACTAAGAATACATAGTTTAAAAGGGGGGAAAAAAAGTTTACCTTAGAGCTCAAAGTTCTGTCCTACCAGATTTTTTGGGGAAGTAGAAACAACATTATGGCATCAGAGCTGCATTTAAGCGAATCCAGTATTTATATAACATCTTCCAGCCTCTGAACAAGACACTGCTTTTTAATTTTACAGAAGCCTTTATATTTAGAAATAAAAGCACTTTACCAAAATAGTCATGTAAGAGTACAAATTGTGTATAAAAGCTGATTTTGAAAGTGCACATTTCTCTTGTACCTTGACTTGACTATTCTAAACATTAATTATATTTAACAGGTACATAAAGCTTAAAGTTTTTCCTGTTACCATCTTAATTTTTTTTCCAAATATAAACATCCAACAAAACACTACCTTATGTCAACACAGTATGTTTGCATCTTTCTTTTATTTAAAAGAACGACTGAGGAATGGATACTTTGTTATTCCATTAAAAAAAAAGAAAAGAAAAAAAAAAAGAGAGAGACAACAGCAAATCCCTCTTAGGAAAATCTAGTGTCCTCCTCTCTTCTGGATCAACAAAATACACATTTGTAGAAGAAAGCAAGCAATATACAATACTGTAATGATTTCATTATCCAGAATCCAAATAGTCATCAGGAGCTGGAGAATTTGTTATATCAGATACTGACCAGTTAGACACCCACAAACTCATTTTTGCATCTAATTTGTTTAATAAAATTAACACAGTGATGACTAACTGATACTGTGTAGGAAGTGTTTCACTTCCTTCACCATGAAATCACGTTTCTATGATACTATCCTAAAAGATTACAGTATTTTACTGAAAAATATGCAGCTTTCAAGTATTGTTACCCCCAACAGTAACTTCTTACAGCATTCACTAAACCAAATCAGAGATTTATTTCCTAAAGAATGCTTGATAGTTTCTCTATATTTGGAAAACTGGGAGATACTGTTTTGTTTCACAGTTTATGCTGGAAGCTTTCAAAGCTAGAACAAAGTATTTTTTATCTCAAGAAAAAATCCAAAATAATCTGGTTTTATAGCTTTGTGAAGGGATTTTGAGAACAATCATCTATTTTACTGAAGAGGAAAAGTACTGAAGTGATAACTTCAGGTACTGAAGTAGGTACCTGTGCTTCACCTTTGAACAAGTTTATTTTACTCTCATGCTCCCCCACTGATGGATCTCTCCCTGCTTCAGTTATTCAGGCTTGACTGCAAGTCCGTTATAAAGAGAACATAATAGAAGGACTGAGGAGGAAGAACTTATTACTCTAATTGTAAAGCGCCTGGCCATTTTAGCTTGGATCTTTTTCCATTTAAAAGAAAAAGCACAACTTAGATTGAAGTTCATGCATTTCCATTTAAAAAAAACAAAACTGAATTAGTTTAGTGAAGTTATGCTACAGTTTGAACAAAACCAAACTGAATTCTGCTTCACACATCAGCAAGAGTATTCTTACAATCTCTGCCAAACTGAGCAGAGATAACTACCTCTCTGCTATTGCTAGAACGTTACACACCCTGTTGTTGTAGATGAAACAAACACACAGCAAAGGATGAGATTACTGTGAGTACAGAAATGGTCCAGATCTCAGAAACATGACTGACAGAACAGCTAGGAGCCTGGAGCAAAGAAGGCATCCGATAAGGCCACCTACAAGAGGACCCTCAATCATGATCCATCTTCCTTCTAAGATGTTATTCAGCTAGAAAAATGACTGCAAGAATGGATTAAGTTCCACTGTTACTAGCTATCCAAAGAGATAAAGCCTCTCAAGCACTGCAGCAGAGGTCCCCATATATTCCCTATTTCCAGCTTTCAGTCACTGAGACTATTGTTTGTCCTTTTGTACCACCCTTGAACAACATGCCATTCTACAGCCTTCAAAAACCTCCTTACTAAGCACCATTCTTTAGAAATTCTGTATCTAAGAAACATGACAACATACTCCTAACCTATACATCAGAGTTGATGGATGTGGACAAATAAGTAGAAGAATTTAAATATTTCAAAGACTCTAATAATTCAGAAATTGAGAGAGAGATTTAAAGGGGGAAGACAGCAGGGCTAGTGGCAGAGGGGAAAGCTTCCTTTCTATATGGGGTGAGGTAGAAGTATAGGGACATAGGATATGAAGCCCTCCCCTCAGTGCCAATGCTACTGCACTTCTGCCTAAACAGTTTAAAGCTTTCAGTTGATTTTGCTGTTTCATTGGGGTTCAGAAGAACTCTGAAATAACTACCTCTTTTCTATCATCAAACACTCTACTCCATCTGTTTCTGCTTTAAGAGCCAACCCAAGAATTGTGCACCTGACAAAAGCTATTTGCTTTCTCAAAGCAGCAATTTGCTGCATTTCCAGCATTTACCAAACAGCCAGTTCTTTCTGCTTTGGGGAGTTTGGCACAGCACAACAACCCTCAGGTACATGCAAAGGCCACTAAAAAGATCCCCCAATAACTTGTCATGTTGTAGAAGCCATTCTCTTATCTCCATGACCTGAGCTGTGCTTACCAAGAATACCCTGAATTAATTAGAGACTGAACACTGATACCGTGTTAACTCACAGGGAGGGGAAGGAAGTTCTCTCTTAACTCCACAAACATCGTTGTCCTTGGTAGGTTACGACTCTCCCCTGATAGGCTCAATAAATCAAACTGAAAAGCCACATTCTTGTGATGTTCAGAAAAAAAGCTCAACCAGAGAAACAAAGGTTTTTCCAACAATTTTAGGTGTAGCCGCACACGTTGCAAGTACATAGAAAATAATCTTGCTCAAGTATATCTCACGTTACTACAGGTACCGATGTGGCCATCTAGGAAGGTGTTGAGGAACCACAGGTTTCCTCAGCTTTTCACACAGGTGACAGAAGATGATAGGCACCTTCAGAAAGCAATTCAGAGCACTTCAGTCACATCTAATTTAAATGTTACAGATCACTTTCCAAAAACATCTACCTCTGTTTAACATCTAGCTTAAGTCTGGGTGAACATTACCAGAAGTCTGCTGCTTGGCAAAGTATATATGAAGGATATAAACATATTCTACAAGTGCAACAAATTGAATTTAAAAGCTGGTTAGAGTTCAAAACTTTCCTATCACTGAATGACTGCATTTAAACAAAAAGCATTCAGTTATCTATTCCATAAACCTTACATTCCATCTTGCTTGTATATGACCATATCCCTGAAGTTAGAAGTAATACAAAAATTAGAACTAAATTTACCATCAGAGTGGCGATAATATTCTTGGGGGTGGGTTGGTGGGTGGAGAGCACAGCATACCTGCTGCATAACATTTAAGAAACTGAAAATGTTGTGCTATGTGGAATTAGAAATCTTCCAAATTTGTTTCTTATCTTAAAGATAAGCAAAAAACCCACCATAAACAAACAAACAAAAAAACCCCAACCCCAACAAAACCAAAAGCACAGAAGGAACTTCCTAAGTTTTACAGAGAGGCATCAATATTTTTCTTTATGTATATACTAAAAAACCTTCAACTGACCTTATATCAAATAGGCTCAAACCACAGACAACGGAAAGCAAGTCTGTGTAGATTAAGCGGATGACGTCTCAGCATAACTGCATCAATTTTTACTTCACCTCTCTGGGAAACTCTTCACGCACAGTATCTCTTAAATGTACAGTAAATAAAAAATCTGCTTAATGGCTGAGACCTGTCTTAAACTTCTGTAATAAAGTGACCCACTGAAATAGATCCATATACATTGTAGGCATTGTCTGTAGAGATTACAAATGCACAGGAGGACTAGACATAAACAGCTTTCCTCAAGAAGAAAAAAGCTTATATATGTGATGTAATATTGGCTTGGTTACTACTAAACAGTTGTTTTCTCTGATCTATTCATGACTAGGTTTCATTTCCCATTTACCTTGTTCTTTCCACACTCCCATACTTTAAATATTCATTAAGCAGGAGAACACACAATGCATCAAGTTCTACAGGAAAAATACATACAGTCTATTGAGTAAAGCATATGTAGCATATGCATAAACACCACACAATCCCACACTGTTTTTTCCTCTTAAAAAACCAACCAAAACCACAAGCATGATGGATAACTGGGTAATAAATGGTGTTACTGGCAATCCTCTGACAGCAGCAAGCAATAACTAGAGATCTCTTGCTGGTCTTTTGTTTTTATGCTAATACCTATGGTAGCATCCAAAATTCATACTGAAAAGTAGCAACAGACACTAACAACACGAGAATTTTAAACTGTCCTTTAAATAGACTAAATTAATAAACATTTAAATAGGCAATCCCGCTGTCTAACTCCTATTGCAGTAACTATTCCTACAAAACACACCAATTCCTCTGCCAGACTCTACAGATACTAATGTTTTTGTTTGCACTTTGTTTTAAACAAAAAAAAAATAATCATAAGTCCTCGCTTAAGTAGCTACGCAGGTGAAGTGCAGAGGAGAGAAAAACGAGTAATTTGGAGGCAACCAGTATATATATTATACATATAATAGTTAAAAGTCTGCTTGTTGTGAGGAAGTTTCTTAGTTCTGGTTTTAAACACAGCATTCTGACTTTTTCTCAGGAGGATTTTTGTCCTGAAACATAGTGTGAAACGCACAAAGTAAAACTGCAATTCCAAGACTGCAACTGCGCACACACCATTTCTTAAATCACACTCTCGTACTTTTGACTTCTAAGCATGTAACTCAGCTGGCTTGAAACTTCTCAAGTCACAAGCCTTTTAAACCATCCTCTCATTTCAACTCCCTAGTTTGTAGGTCACAAGTAGCAACATTCAAGATAGCTTTAAAATGCAATTTTCAATACTGGTGGTATTGCAACTGTTCTTGCCAAAAAAACCTCCTTCTCTTAAGCTTCAGACTTCCATAGTCGGACCACTTACACCACATATCAGTGTGGCAGGCTCCATTCTGTCAGCAAATTAACAGTCATAATAAAGAGCTCATTCAATAGCCATTAAAGTGCTAAAATTGAGAGCATTTCCTTCATCAATCAGCCTACCAAAGTAAAAAGCAGTAGCATCTTCTTGCATCAAGGCAAACCAACTCCTCTCTTCCAATAATCAAGATCTGGGATCCAGCAACCAGACATAAAGGCAAACACCACTCAAAAAAGTTTCTACAGCAATGAAAAAAACCCCAACTTTTAACATATTTGACAAGGAAAAAAAAGATATTTAGGATATTTCAATCCTAAAACATTCATTCTAATATATAAACATTTCCTAAAATTTCTCAACTATCAGATTTAACAGCACAAAGAAAAGGTGCAACTCAGACCAATCTTTCCCAATCAATAAACTCCGCTAACAAGTTAATTAGTTGAATAAAGGTTTAAAAACAAATATAGAATTGTGATTTGATACATTCTTTTAAAGTTGCTGGTTAAAATACCTATTCAAATTACGGTCCATACAGCTCAGTAATTTTGCTTGTTGTTTTTGATGACCAAGAGAATACAGAGAGAAAACAAAATAGAATGAATACTCCTTCATGTATTATCTTTCTAGAACTGAAGGAAGTGAATGAAATCTGTCAGGATACAGAGACCTAGAGCAGAACTCTCCTCCTCAGCCACAGTACGATGGCCCCTAATGACCTATAAATCAGCTGTTTACATAAATGACTGCATTTACACTGAAGCGGTCAGTAATTTTTCGGGATTATCAGTAAAAACTGTTTTTCTGGACATGAAGCTTCACAGCCAAGTTTAAGAATTGCTAATGTTTATAAGCAATGCAGCTCACCTCAGACACCTAACTTGAGGGAGGCAATCGGTATTTATGCTTGAAAATGTATTTTTATTTTAATTCATTCGTATACAGCATCATTAAAGCTTTTTCTCCCCTCTCTAAATATTGTTGCAGTATATCAATGCAAGTAATTGCTTTTAGTTATATGTCTAAGGCCAAAGGATTAAGAATTACCTAACTAAAACATTAATCACTTCACTTAGTACTGAAATAATTGATAGAAGTCACATGGAAAAGTCTTGCAGCCAATTAAGAGAAGCATTTCTTTACATAATTTAAATAATTATTAGGTTAAACACCTTACAATTCACGCCTAACCACAGACAGGAGCACATTTGGAAAGTGCAATGGAATAAAGAGAAATAAACAAAGCTTCAGAGTCTGTCTGATACTGCTTCTTCTTGAATGACAGCACCTCCAGCTGGGGCATGAATTCAGCACTGATTCAGGAGACAAGAACTCTATCTACTAAATCAACAACAAAACTTCTTGCAACAGTCCAGGTTTCACTTGGAAATCTTGCCGAAATACCAGCCAAGCCCAGCCCTGATTAGCCTGCAATGAGATCATAGCTTGAGGAGGTATGGCTGTAGGCCCTTGTAAAGCCAATAATAACGAGGAATTTATTTAAATTATACAACAATCTTTCTTGAAATGTATAAACTACAATGTTCTCATATTTATTAATGTAATAAGGATACTGTTGACTGCAGAAAAACTTCAGAGTTCCTAAGGATATTGTTAGTAGAGAAATTACTTTCTATCCATCACCCACAATCAATGCTGTGACTGACACTGCAAGTCAGGCATCTCAGATAAGAGTCATTTTAAAAATAAAAGTAATCAAGATAATGTAGCTATGGGAAATTTTCACAAGATTCACACTTGACACTTCATTTTCATTATTTCCAGTAAGATCTCTGTCTTCAGAGTTGGTTTCTTTAAAAAGAGGAAAAAACAAACTGAGGCTTCTGAGGCTTCTAATTAAAGTTCTCAAAGTTGCCATTTCACCTTCTGTTGAAATACACATGTTGCTATAAAAAGCAAGCCTTTCTTTCAAGATGTCAAATTAAGCAAGAACAAGCTGCCTTTGGGCAATTTTTTGGGGGAATGTTATCATACACACACAGAGAGATCAGAAAAAATGTAAAGCATTTTTTTTAAGGGACACTATAAAAATAATTATAAGCAACACAACGACAACACTAAAAGACTTTTTTCTTAAATATTAGTAATACCACTTGCACATGGGTGGGGCAAGTTTTAGAAGACCAGCTATGTTTAAAGATCAAGCAAGCTGTATCATGCACAGTTTCTCTCCGTGCCTATTGCAGCAACAACAAAAAAAGGTCAAGGGGAAGGAAAAAAAAAAAAAAAAAATCATAGAATCATTAAGGTTGGAAAAGGCCTCTAAGATCATCAAGACCAACTGAAATATAAAACGGCTTGCACCTGGCAGGTGAACTTGATATTCTACCGACCTGGTTCAGGACTATTTCTCCAAGACCCGTTTCAGTCACAGAAAGAAGTGCCCCCAGGAAGCAGGGAAGCCTGCCCACCCCGCCATGGTAGGGCCGGCTACTGGCCACCAGCCTTGTGACTCTGGGCTGACCTCTCCCCAGGCCAGCGCAGCTGAGCACACGCTGATCCCCCTCCTGAGGCTGGACACATTTTCTCCTCTTTAGCATACCTTCCACCCCCTGGTTATTGCTAGTCTGGTGGATCAAAGGACACTTTATTTTAATTGACTAGATTTCCAGCTAAGAAACTCACAAATAGTGTCTGCAGCCCTTCTAGCCCTAGACTCTCCCTATGATATCTGTAATAAAAAATTTCTCTTCATGTCAGCAAGTGAAATAGCCAGACAACCAGAGAGACTAACACCCAAGAGGAGTGCTACACAGAAAATTCTGCAAAATGAACAATATACACTTGCTCAATAATTTTTTAATTACAGTATTTTCTGGTGCTACTTTTCTGGCAGTTATGATAGTTGCCCCATGCATGCTAAGGAAAGCAGGAAACGTTGGCAGCACAGACTTCCCAGCATTTACATAGAGATATGACTTTCTTCAAAGGCTGTTCTTGCTTTTGAGACAACTGTAAGAAAAGAGACAGGCTGAATTTTAGAAATCCCTCTTAAGTAGCTGCTATCTGAGACTCCATTCACACCTTGTCACATTCCTCTCCTTAAAAAGTGGCAGTTGGCGTCATCCACCCTCACTTCCCCAGAGCTGCCCTGGACCAGAGTGAGACAGAGCTCCACAGCCAGCTCATGCTTAAGCACAGTTTGAATCCACAAAACCAGGAGTTTTTCCACAGGTATCCTGCAGCATTTGGTCCAGTGAGTTTTCTTGGATCCCTCAGTGACCAGCCACCAGCCTACGTGAGAAGGGACAGCACATGCCACAGGGAGAGGAGAAACGTAGGTGAAGCAGCATCCCCTCTTCTGTGGGAGCCTGGTGATCCCCACGTGCACTCAGGAAGGAGGGAACTCGAGTTCAGGGCTCTCTTCAGCTGAGAAGAGACAAACTTTACATCTCTACAAGGAGGGGCTGTTTAACCACCTGGTATTAAACTATTTTTCCACCACTAGAAGCAGGGCAGAAAAAAACAAAACTCAACACCCAGATGGGTGGGCCAAATAGAGAGGAAGGTTTTGAAGCTAAAGAATTGCAGTTCTGGGGACAGAGGGGATGTGAGCTCCAGTTCTTGGTTTCAAAACTAGTTCTGTACACTTGCATTCAAGAACAGCAAATGAAAATACACTTCAAAATGTAAACCCAAGGATTCAGGTTGTCTCTTCTTCCCAGGTCAGCACCAACAGACATAGATTTCTCTTTCACACAGCAGCACAATTCAAGAGGTATCAAGGCTGTGGTTCCACTTAATTATTCCTTTGCAATAGACCCAGTTTACAAGGTTCCCATCCCCAGACACTTCTTTCCACATACCACAGACACATCCTCACGCCACAAATACTTACGCCTGTTACTTAATACCAAGGTAACATTATGAATAAGTATCACTGATCAGTCTTTAGATGTAGCACTTATTAGCCATTGACAGAAAGGTGGAATTATTTTATTTGGCACTAGATAGCTAGTACATACACAGTAAGTAGCTCTTTTCTCCTTTCCCCAAATGCTCCCAGGTTTGATATTCTGTAATTCAGGGTACTGGTAAGAGGCCAACAGACATGCAGTCTGTTTTTCAGCATATACATCTTCTGACACTGACTGTTGTTTCTTGAAAAACAGCAGCAGGGAAGAGATCCAGAAAAAGATGGTTTCTAAACTCCTAACTTGGAAAGTCCATAATGCAGTTGTTTCAAGGGTGGGAGAAGGGAACCAACTAGACAACTCACAGTGAAACCAACTGAAAAATAAGATTAGAAGAATTTCTGCTGCAGATAAAACAGGACTTGACCCCTGACACTATGTGCACTTCTAATACAGCAAGAGGCAGAATCCACAGAACTTATAGACAAAGCATATGTATCTTTCCTACAGATCTTGAGCGAAATGTGCTTTGCTAATATGGATTTATTTTTTCCCAGCTACATATGGATCTATTTTAACATGTTTTCACTGTGCAATAAGAAAGCTTTCTTAACAGCAAAACCCAACAACTACTGGGGATGGGGCTTCTTAAGTCAAAACACAACCAGATGAAAAACGTTTTATAGAAAATGTGATGGATTTCTTTAGCTCATGCCCAAACACTGAGAATAAAGTTGTAAGTCTACAAGGACATGGGAGGGAGGGGGAAGAGAGGATAAGGAAAAAAAAAGCAGTAAGGAAGCGCATATACACCCAGGAGCTTCCCCCTACCCCCGACCTGGGAGCAGGGATTTGGTCACTATCCAGAAGACCTTCTGTTTAAAGATAGAGGGAGATACCAAAGGTTACTCTAATTATTTTGAACTTGCAAGTGCAACAGGAGCGGGGAAAACTCGGCCCCAGAGCCGGGAGTTGCCGCCTCCACACCCCCCTGCGCCGAGAGCCCGGGGTCAGGGAAAGGCCCAGCACAGGGTCTCGGGCTGCGCTGGGAGCACC
>NW_010288910.1:604-4102 GCF_000700745.2 Antrostomus carolinensis | reverse complement strand
AGGGAAGTGATTGTCCCCTTGTATTTGGCACCGGTGAGGCCACACCTTGAGCACTATGTTCAGATCTGGGCCCCCCCAGAACAAGAGGGACATTGATGTTCTGGAGCATGTCCAAAGAAGGGCAACAAAGCTGGTGAAGGGCTTCTGGTGATTGCAAGAAGTGCCTGTCTCAAAGGCCTCTAACTTTGCTTGCATCCTTTTCCACTCCTGATTAAATCCAATCAGGGAAATTTTAGCTAGGCATATCCTCCCCCAGACCATGTCATTGTCTATTCTTCCAGGTAACCAATGATAAGATGAGAGGTAAAATAGCCTCAAATTGCACCAGGGGAGGTTCAGGTTGGATATTAGGGAAAATTTCTTCTCCATAAGAGTGGTCAGACATTGAAACAGGCTGCCCAGGGAAGTGGTGGAGTCACCATCCCTGGGGGTATTTAAAAGACAGGTAGATGAGGTGCTTAGGGATATGGTTTAGAGATAGGATTGGTAGTGTTAATGGTTGGACCTGATGATCTTAGAGGTCTTTTCCAACCACTATGATTCTATAATCTCAGCCAAACCTACTGGACAAGACATCCTTGAGCTTCAACTAACCCCATACAGGAGGTGCTCACCAAATTCCTGCTAAGCTCCAAGTCCAAGGCAACGTGCTACAGGGTTACCATGTCTGCCCAGCTGCCACACATTCATGCCACAAGACTTGTTCCTGACTCTCTCTGATATGGCACCTTGCTGGCGCCTTAACCCCCCCACCAAAGACAGTTGAACATGTCTCAGGCCTGCCATCAGTCCCAGTCATTCAGCTCCTTCTCTCTCCATAATATGCCAGCAAAGCATTCCTCCTCTGGAGCTGCTCCTTCACTTCTGGGCCTTGGCAAGTGCCCAAGAGGCACTGACAAGCCACCCACTGTCTTTCAGATGGGACAGATCCTTACAAAGCAATCTTATGGGGTGTTGCCTTCCTGTGCTCTCTGTCTCACGCACTTCACATCAATCACTTGCCAAATTCAAAACCAAGAGCTGTCTGGAGCCAGTATCACTGGGCATAGCATGAGCTTCCTTACCCAGACAAGAATGCCCCAGCTATCCTTGGCTCCAACACCTTTGCTAAAAGCCCTGCTAGTGTGTCTGTGCTGCCCCTAGGAGCCCCTGAGTGGGATTTGTTCAGCTGTGAGCAAGCCCAGCTGTGTTGTGGTCACACCTCAGCATCTGCACCCAGTTTGCATCGAAGGCTTTGGCTCGACAGCTATGGGATGGATGTATGGAGTGTTTTGCCTCCCAGGTGCATGCTCTGCCCACAGTCACATGCAGCATCTGCATCTGATGCTGCCTGTGCTTAGCCTGCCTGCCCATGCCAACAAACAGTCGTCCTCCTTCCCAGGGATGAGAGCCTGCCCTGGCTCTGGAGCAGCAGCATCTGGGCTCCAGGCTCTCCATGGCATGGCCTTTTTGCCAGGTGCTGACCCCAAAGTGCCCCTACCTGCATTGCTGCTTCATGTCAGTTCGTGGTGACGTGCATGTCAGGACATGTTAATTGCACTGGGTCAACCCAAAGGCCAGCCCAGAGCACTGTGTCCCTCACAGTGTCTGAGAGCCTTGCTGGTGTCTGAGGCTGTATGGCAATGAATAGCAGGGTCTGCACATACCTTTACATCTTCTACTGCCTTGAACCCAGTGCTCTTCCACCTCTCCTGCTACCCGCATTGCCACCTGATGATGAGCTCTGTCTGTAAACGCATCTGAATTTCACTCTGGAAATGACATTTTATTGTGGTTTTCCCCTTGAGTTCTTGTTCTCTTCATGTGGATCTGTGAAATGTCCCAAATGAACAACTCTGCCCACACAGTGACAGAAGTTTTTACCAATAGTTCTCTGAGGACATAGTGGACTGGCACTTTAATCACAAATATGCCATTTCGATTAGTTTCTCTCCTTTTTATTTTGTTCAATTTGCTTTCCATCAAGCTTCCTCCTTGCTAGTGCTGAGAAAATAACACACTCAGCTAATACAGAAAAGGAATAATGAGGTTTGTCCCTTCCCAGCCAGGTCAGCCAGAGGAAGTTTCCAAGTATGCTTGTCATTCTCTTGTTATCTCAGACACTGCCAGAATATTTTGAGCAGCAAAATTCCCTGCAGCCCTGCTAGCTGAAGGGGGTCAACTGGCAGGCTGGCTGTCTGGTAGGGAAACCCTCCTTTCCCCACCTCACAACACTCAATACCTGACTGTTTTCCACTTTAATAGCAGTTTCCCTGCTGGCTTTATTCCAGAGCACAGCTGTTCTAGTTCAGATAGATGAGAGATGTCACAGCTTCTTTGCCCGGACAGCTGGGCATCTTATCTGACGAAGATGACAGGTTAGTCTGTCTCGGCCTGTGTGTTGGATTTGTGTGGAGTGGGGGCTGTTTTTGGTAGTGGGGGAAGGGACTATATTGATGGCCCCTGTGAGAAGCTTCACGAAGCTCCTCTGGCTCCAAGATGGACCAGCCTCCAGCCCAGGTTGAGCCAATTAGCAATAGGAAAATGCCTCTTTGAATCAATATTTATAAGGGAAAGAACTGTTTCGAAAAGAATAAGGAGAGAACCATGAGGAAAGGCCTTTGACCTGAACAAAGACGACCACTGGCCTAAACAAAGAAGAGAGCATTGTTGCCATGAGAAAGGAGGATGAGAGGGAGGACAGAGAACCTCAGACGCCGGGATCACAGAAGGATAGTGGGGATAAATGAGGTCTCCCTGCAGCACATGGAAGTTCAACGGCAGAGCAGATACCCACGTGTAGCCCATGGAGGACTCCCTGCTGGAGCAGAAAGCTGTACCTGAGGGCTATTGTGACTTCATGAGAGAGCTCATGATGACTAAGAAAACCCCAGGGACATTCAATGCCATAGCAGGGGCGAGGAGTTGCGTGGAACTGGAGTCCTGTCTGCAGCCCATGGACATATCCATGCTGGAGCTGTGAGCTGTGACTGAGGAGGTCCGTGACTCTGTGGGAAGTCCATGTTGGAACACTTTGTTCCTGGACTCTTGTAGCCTGCAGGAGGGATGTCATATTGGAAAGAATAGCATAGGTGAACTGATTGCAACCTCTGTTCCCTGGCTCCATGCTGCTTGGTGGGGAGAAGCTAGAGAAATCAGGAGCAATGTAATTTGAGCTCAGAAAGAAGCAAGGGGTGGGGGGAAGGTGTCTTATGTTGTTGTTATGTCTCACTATCCTACTCTGATTGATTAGTAATGCATTAAATAATTGATTTTTTTCTCCCCCTAGTCAAGTGCGTTTTGCCCTTGACCATAACTGGTGAGTGAGCCCTCCCTGTCCTAATTTTAACCCACAAACTCTCTGTTGTGTTTCTTTCCCCATCTCACTGGGTAGCGGGGGGAGTGAGTGCAGGACCACATGGTCTTACCTGTGGGTGAAACCACCACAGCCTGACTTTGACAAACTGCCTTTCATTCACTTTTCCTTGTAGGGCAGACTCTGTTGCAGAGTGTTACCTC
>NW_010288910.1:0-579 GCF_000700745.2 Antrostomus carolinensis | reverse complement strand
CTGCTGAAGGCCAGAGCACATTCTGTGACCCTCTGCAGGCATTCCTTCCTCAGACCTTGTCATTCCTAGGCCTTGCTCCAGACCATGCATGCATGGTGTGTGCATGGTGTAAGATGGTAGCTCTGGAAATCCTTCCTGAATATGTTTTAAAAATTAGATTGGAAAAGTAGTTAAATGGTTTTTCACTCCTTGATGTTTTATGGAGTATTGAAAATGAAGCAAAATGCACTACCTGATAAACAACAGTAACTTTCTAACAAAGATCCTTTCACTCTGGGTAGGCACCACCTCAAAGTATGGTTCCACTAGAACAAAAGTTCTCATGTCATCTGGCCCCACAGAATGTTGAACTCTGACCTGGCCACTGTAATGGCCAGAACAGGTCCCAACAGGAACGCTGCACTTCAGGCTCTCCAGCAAAAGGAGTTTTCAATGAGCAACACTTAGATCCTCTCATGATTCACAGAGGCACTGAAGTTTGGCATGACTAGTGGGAGAATCTTCTCCAATCTCACTGAGAATTCCTTGCCATTCTGGATCATTTAGGCAGTCTGTTGTAAATGTGAACCAGAATAGGGA
>NW_010288909.1:43005-46704 GCF_000700745.2 Antrostomus carolinensis | reverse complement strand
GGTGTGTTTGTAGGGGTGGGGGGGAAACAAGTGAAATTGGGGAACAAGGGAGTTTAAATGCCTAACTTCGTGTCTTTGGGATTGGCACTCCGCTGGTCGTTTCACCGGGGGTTACCGGGTCTGCCAGTCCAAGAGGGGTGGTAGGAGGGGCGTTCCAAAGCGATATGTACTTATTCAGTCATACTCGTATATGGCAAGTCCCTAATTTTCTTCCTGAAGAATGGTCAGATTTCATGCTGAGTGACACCACATGTTGCTTGGCGCAATCAGTGGCCTGCCATGGGACTAAAAAAAGGTCCCTGCTTTTCCTACCCCGTCCTGTCTAATCCTCTGCAAAGAAGGAACAGCACGTGGGACATAGGTGAAAACAATAGGATCTAGGTGGAAGGTGCTTTGGGAAACCTGACTGGCCTCTAACCATCTTCAGAAGCCTGGAGTGTATGCCCTCCGTGCCACAGTTCCTCTTGAGTAAAATGAGGGTAAAATTTTAGGATAAACACAATAAACACTACTCAGTTATTATGGTGTTGGGAGCCCTTTAAAATCGATGCCACAAAAGTTGGCTCTCTGGCTTTCACGTGTATGAAGCTGTATTGGCCAGACTGGTGTCTCATCAGGAGTTCAGCTCAGACTCGCTGCAACCCAATCAAGCTGTGTAACCCCTGATCCTGAAACCAGTCATCATAGTCCATGCACAGTTTTTTGCAGATCATTGCTACTTTTCTGCAGAGGAGAGGGATTTGGGTATTTTTATACCACATAATCATATGGAAGGTAGTGCTGCCAACATAAAGGCTGACGGAAGTGAAGATAAACTTTGTTCACCCCAAGTCCTGTGGGTTGTTCGCCTCTTTTGATGCTGCTAGTTACACCATGAATAATGGTTCCCCAAGTAATCTTACACTTGAAGGAGCACTAGTCCTTTCTAAATAGTATCTTTCAAAATACCAAATGACTTTGTAAGAATATTCTTTGTTTTAAAAGGTAGATACATGAAATGTAGCATTGATGACTACTTTTTATCATGTCAAAAAGAACTATTCAATAAAAAGACCACTTTTCAACAAGCAACTGTGGCTTCAAAGTAAAACAACAAAAATCAAAAGCTGAGCAAAGCACTATTTTATCTTTATCATAATAAATGTGGTTAAAGAAAGCAAGAATTAAATCCCCACCTTTGCCCCCTTGACTCAAATGACTGCAGGGCTGTATTTGCTTTGAAATTGCCATACTAAATAGGCATTTCAGGTTTTAATGTTACATCCCGGCAGTTTTTATCAGTATACTTAGCTGTTTTAGTGCTTTTCATGCTGTGATCCTTGCATGACATTGAAGAATTGAGCAATAAACCCGTACATTTTATATTTTTCATGTGGTATCACAATGTGAATGTGAGTTTTGGGACTACATTTAGATTTCTTTATCTTAGAGTCATAAGCAGGTTGTGTAGGTCTTCCTTCTATTCAGTCAGCATCATAGAATGCATTAGGAATAAATGTGTTTCTTTGTATAGTAATATTAAAACAAGATCTTGTGAGTATTAATTAAAATATTTCCAGGTTTTTTAGTGATGCTAAAGCAAGGAGAAGAAATTAACCTAAATTCATGAAGCAGCATTAAAACACTGTATGTACTGTTGCTCTAGTGCATATCATCACTTGTTATCACTGGCATGAATTTTATAGTTAAGATAGTAATGTACCCACGTACATACCTGAACATATATATGTGGTTTGGTAATGCACCTTTAAAGTTCCTTTGCTGTTAAGAGGAGACAGCACATCAAGAAACGTAATTCATCTTTTACAAACTACTCATTAAAGTGGATTTTTTTTTCCAAAATACATAAAAAATTCAAACATGGCATTCTACGCTGGTGTTCTGTTTTTGCCAAGATTGCAGCAGTATGTTACTCTAAGGTTAGTACAGCACTGAATTGGAAAAAACATTTACACATTTTATTAACTTTGCAATGTTTCCTGTAAAACACTGAGCAATCTCTAAGACTGTAATTAAATTAGGTTTGGAAGATATGAATCTTCTATTAATTTTTCTGAAGGTGGGAGGAAGAAAGGTCTTTTATGTCATTTGGAATTAAGTATCTTGTATTCCCTCAGAATTTTTATAAAAACAGACATCTTTCGTCGTTCAAAGTTAACTGTTTAAATCATGTTCTTCCTACTCATGCAGCTGCTTTCAGTGTCCTCATTGAGGCTACTTATCAGCAGTGCAAATTTGATGTGAAGCGCAGGACATGAGTGCAGGTTTAAAACTCAAAGGAAGAAGGGAAATGGGTCGGCTTTCCTTCTGTTCATTTGAATACTTACCTTTGACTCTGAGTGACTTCTGCCGTAGCTGTTCAAGTAAAAGACTAGCTATACTCCATGTAAAAGACCAGCTATGCTCCATCATATCTCAGTCTCATTAATTTCATGTATTAAATACTACTCTATTAATAGTCTGCAGTATTATCTTACTCTCTGCTGTTCTGCCTTGAATTGTTTTTTGCATCCCTGGTAAATGGCATCCCACTGAGCTCCTTAGCACAGTAGGACATTCCATTAACAACTGGAACCAGTGGATGTTGGGTTACTATGCAGCAAGATCAGGAAGGGGAGGAGTAGTAGAAGGGGGCCAGAAAGGTTACTCTGTGGTTGCCTTGCCTCTTTTTTTTTTTCTTTTTCCTTTGTTGCGTACATTGTGAGAACAGTATATTACAGTTATTTATGATTAACATATGGCAAGCTATTGGGTGAAATCTAACAGATTATTTGTCACAAAACTGCATTAATGCCTATGTTAGGCATTGGCTTACAAAATGATTATGAGAAACATTCCCAAGTTGCTGTACTGATATTTGAAAATGCTCATTTATAAGTCACAGACACTGTGAGCTTCTATCATTAAAGATAATAAAATACTACTAGACAAGTAAACACGTGTTGTCTATGTGCAAAAATTTATTCAGCTAACAGAGTTTCAGTACACATCTCTTAAATGCTGATTTAGTACCGCAGCAAACATTCTCAGTACTTGTGTTTATCTTGTAAACATTTGTGATTCTTATAATCTTTTAAGTGATGTCACTTAGGTATTTAGAGACAGAGGTATGGAGAAGAAAGTGATTTTAAGTGTAGTTTTTTTATGATAATTTTTTCCGCATTCATTATTGTTTTCCCTGCTATCTGGAGGAGATGAGGCTTTATACACTTGTGTGATCCACCCTGGCATTCCAAACAACTTCTATATGTGCCAGCACACTTTAAATCCTTTTCAGCGAAGGATGCTGGTCTTGTATCCTACAGGTCTCAAGCCCTGTTCTAATTTTTCTTCTGTGGAAACAGAGGTTTGGTAGACAAAGGAGATGAGTGGGCTGTTCTGCATACTCGTCCCAGCCCATTCGTTGCACTGAGCCAGTCACACTGTTTGCCCTATTGCAGACCCAAGCTAGCTGATGGGAAAAGTGTGGTGGAGTCAGGTGATGCAGCGCATAAATATGAAGAAAATTTGGCTTTTTTTTTTCCTTCTTCTTGGGGAACAACTTGTTGTAGTAGATTTTTGTACCTCTTTTGTTTTTTAACTTAAAAGGGCAAGAGGCCTTGAAAACTAGTGGTTAATCACACGGTACATGAAAATCTGCAGGGACTTGGAGATGATGAAGCAGTATCAGCTTTATCAGAGTGCACTAGAGTGTGTGCC
>NW_010288909.1:31943-42983 GCF_000700745.2 Antrostomus carolinensis | reverse complement strand
GGGAAAGATGTAAATAAGATTTGTAGATAGAGGAGAAGGCTTTGTCTTTTACTTCTAGAATATTTGGAGTATCTCAGATGTGGTGAGAACTCTGCTAATTATTAGAGAGAATGTACTTAGAATACAGAACACAATCTGGTGTTTTTTTCTTAAAAAAAATCATGCATATATATATAATGTATGTACACACACAGGTACAGGAGGTCTATGTCAAAATTTGCTTTCAATTTGAAAACAATACAGTAGATGGGGTTTTTTTGTTCTTTGTTTTCTTCTGGTTTCGAAGTGTAGCCTTCATGGGAAGAAGGTACCCCTTTAATGACAGCAGCAGAGAGCTAAGACTAGAATATCAGAAATATTTTCTAATGTCAAAAGAGGAAAATAGAATCCAATAAAGGAAAAAAATCAATAGCCAAATGACAGCTTGCTGGTTCACACCTTTTACAATGTTCAAATGGAAAGAGATACAATGCATTACTTAGTGTTTCATTATTTCATGGTAGCTCAACATGCACTAAGGAGACTAAAGGCACAGTTTTGCACCCATAGGTCAGAGATCACAGTCAGTGTAACACTATTTGATGTAAGTCCTGACAGCAGGCAACTGAATTCACATATTTTAAAACTCAGGAACAAGAGAAAGATACTAATGCTGTAACTGATGCACAGTAATGGAAGATTTTGTTAATCTTTGAACACTGACTTATAGTTCCTAAGGAGACACTGCTGTTTGGTTTACCTAGCTTCTTTTACATAAAAGTTTCCAAAAACACTTTGTAGAAAATAGAGAGTCTCACAAACTAACAACAGCTAGTCCAAGTGAAGCCTCATAAATCTGAATGTTTTTTCCCTCCTGCCAAACCTAAGGAGATTCAGATCACAACATCATATATGGCAGTGCTGCGCTATACTGTCTGCGGGCTGAGCAAGGGCTAGAGGGAGGAGAAGGAGAAGTCTTAGTTTATTTCCTGACCTTGAACCTTCTGCTTCTTGAATATAGGAGTGTAATGGAATAAGTTGCTCAGTCATCTGAGAGAGGGAGTGTTTCTCCATTCTTCTCATGTTGCCTCCTTTCTTCTAGTAAATCAAGAGGCATAGACAAACACTGGGAGGCAAGATATGGACTCTTCTAGCAGAGAGCGTTATGAAACCTTGCAAGATAGAATGGGAAAAGAAAAATATAAAACAAAATTCTTCTCAGCATATCTCTCCCTCCAGTTACCTACAGTTAACATTTTTAAGTCATTATTGCCATGGGACTATAAATGTTTCAACAACAATAAAGATAAATATCTACAGTACCAAAAGGAGTAATTTTTTATTATTATTTATTTATTTATTTTACTAGAGTGGACCCTATCATGCTGTGTCTCAGCTTTAAGTCTATGTCAGGATGGCCAAGTTTGAACCTTTTCTGTTGTATCTGATCAATTTGTATAGATTCTGTTAAAGTCATTTTTTTTCCCATAACATAACTACCATTAATTTCAGAGACTGTGTTTCCTAATTAAAAATATAGAAAATTGTGCCTTGATTAGCAGTATATGGCTAGGAAGAGTTTCAGCTCAACTTTTAGTGGGCAAATGTCCACATTAGAAAAACGGTGTAATATTTGATAATTATGTTTAAATCAAGGACTTTATGGAAAACAAAATTATTCTCTCATTTCTAAATGTGGTTGCTCTAGACATAGCTGCAAGTGCATTGGTGGGTCAATATAGATAAAAACTCCTGAAGTCTTTAATGTAGAGTGCTATTAATCCAGCACTTTTCATGGGCATTGTATTCACTTTATTTTTTATTTAAAGTATAAAATACTGCAAATTCCATGAATTCTGGTATCAGAAGGAACATTTCTTCAGTATGACCTCGACTGATCTGTGTAACCAGATTACTGAATTTCATTGAAACAGAAAAAAAAAAAAATTACTTATGACCACTCTGTTTACATTACTTTCCATTGTTTCAGTTTGTTTGCTTCCATCCCACCCGTTAATCACTGAATGCAAGGCCACTGATTGTTTATTCTGTTAGATAATGTAGTATATAAGCCATGCATTATCATATCCTTTTAAGGAAAACTCTGTATTTTGGGCAGAATAAGAGGTATTAAAACCATGTTATCCAAACAAATCTGCTCTCTACACAACATTTTCTAATAATTTTCCTTCTCATCAATTCAATTAAAACAGAAATTAGGACCACAAGAAAAATCTATATTTTAGCCAAAGAAGTTATTCATTAAAAAGGAATGGAAAGATTAAATCTTTTGTGTTGAATCCAGATTATTAGCAAGCTCAAGTGCCAAGTCCTTTGTTTTTCAATCTTGAAAAGCACTCTTCCACACTAAACTGGCCTTGTGAAGGAAATCACACATTAGTCACAGTTTTCCAATCAGAGGATTTATTTTTCAAGAAGAGGGAAAAAACTTTTCAAAGTTCTGTTATAAAAATGACAACCCATTCATTATGAACTTCAGCAGCTATCTTTTCAGGATGCAAATATAGCTCAGTGACCTCCATATAACTTTTTTTAATAGGACCAAGATAGCACAAACGTGAACTGGTGGAAATCAAATCCACAACCTAAGAATTTGCTAGTATTTTCTCATTTGCTTCCTTCACTGAAAAGGCACAAGGGACACAACAAGGGCAATAAATTTCAACTCCAGTGTTTATGGAATGATAGCAATATGATTTATGTTTTTAATCTCAAGTAGGTTCTGCATAATCAGGATACAGTTACGATCTAAAAAACATAGAAGAAGACAAAGAAATAGAGACTGTTCCTTCTCTAGACTAGCTCTTACTTCTCTCCTCTTGATTTGTCTCTGTGAAGTCTTGTTTGGATTTGCAACAATGTTCAAATGGATTTCTTTCCTTACAGTGAAGCTACCAGTCTCTTTTCATCCTCTTACAACCACCCACATACAGTGTCTTTCCAAAGTAATCTACTTCTTACGTCTTCTAATGCCTCCTTTCTGTCTGTCAAGTGACTATACTTTCTTCTCCTTAAATCTCTCTTTTCTCAAATTTCAGCTTCTCTGTTCTATTCCAAGACCCTGGGTTATCTTTTCATTTATTTCCTCTTTTATTAATTTCCTCTTTTCCAGATTTAACTCATTCTCTCTTCCCTCAAACACCTCTGTCATCAGCCTTAGTATCTGCCACCTTCATTTCAGAAGTACACTTTTGCTTATATCTGTAATGGAGAAAAGGAGAAGGAGATAATATTACCTAAGCTGCATTTTCTTTGAGGTCCCAGACAGGTCAGCACACTCTTGCTCAACACATTGAGAGGGAGACTGTAGCAAAATACCATACAACAATATACACGGTTTTGTTGCGTCCAATTCTACAGGACATCCTTCCGGAGCTGGACGCAATGAGGCAGGGAGCAGTTCTGAACACAGGGTGTACCACTGAATATTTCTTCTTGATATGGCATTCAGTACCTAAATGCTTGGTTGGCTATGCATTATTCCACATCTCCCTGCCTAGATCAAATTAATTTTTGTGAGGCAAGGCGTAAGACAGAAGGAGGTGACATATAGCTAATATTTGGAAGCTGTTTTTCTTCAAGATTTTGAGGAGATGGAACATCAAAGGAAAGAAAAGGGTAACTCATTGTCTTATCTGGTTCTCAGTAAGAAATAGTTCACAAATATAATGTCATTTGAGGGCCTTCAGGAACAGTGGTAGAAGGCATAAGCTGTCCCATCAAGAACAGCAGTGGTCTTGGGATCAGAAAGGTGTTAATTCAAATATCACTGGTATGATTGACCCCTCTTTTCACATAATAAAGGAGATTGAAATATAATAATTGCATAATTCACTGTAAAGAACATGCCAAATCTCAGGGCATTTGTAATAGTTTGCCCCTGCAGACTCTGTAGTGAGCAGCAGCTGGTTTTGTGGACTCACATGAGCAGAGGCTATTTAAAAGGTGCAACTTGAAAGAATACTGTAATCTTTTTGCTTTGCATGCTGATTCCCAAGGTGGCAAGATGCAGTGATGATAGTGATGATGGAGGTGTCTTCCTGTAATTATGCTCTCAGCACACTCAAGAATATCAGTATAATCTGAAACAATAAAGTTTACTACCAAGAGATAAATCATTATCTAATTCCATCACATGAATCATCTTTCATTATACACACATACACGCACAGAGCCCCTTTTCTGAAGAGTTTTATGAAAAAAGAACAAGACAAACTTGGGATGTAGTGAAGTACTTTCAACTAGGAAGTTTTCTGTGCCACATAGTAGTTTTTAAAAACAAGTGATAGGACAAGAGGAAATGGCCTTAAGTTGCACCAAGGGAAGTTTAGATTGGATATTAGGAAGAATTTATTTACAGAAAGGGTTATGAGGCATTGGAATAGGTTGGCCAGAGCAGTGGTGGAGTCCCCATCCGTGGAGATATTTAAGAGTTGTGTGGACATAGTGCTTAGGGACATGGTTTAGTCAAGGACTTGTCAGGGTTAGGTTAATGATTGGACTTGATGATCTTAAAGGTCTTTTGCAATTGAGGCGATTCTGTGATCATCTGTACAATAAGTATCAAATAGGTACTAGAAAAAGGCCCATGCCTGTGCCTACACACAGCATAAATCTGAGCATACTACACTACACTAAATGAGGTGAGTCTTCATGCACTTGGAGTGATGCACTTGGATAAGCATTTGAAGGAGCAGAGACATAAAAAATGTAGTTAAATTTCGCTCTAAAGGCTGAATTGGTCTGATGAAACTTTTAAAAGGCCCTCTGAATAGTACATTTTTATGAGTATAGGTATTGAATATATTACAAAAATATCCAAAATACTGTCACTGAGTGGAAAGCATTTAAAGAAATACTAGGAAATTATATTCCCAGAGCTCACTGCTAATCCCCTAGTGATTTCCATCTCCTTGTTATTTATACAGGATCCACCCCCTTTTCCTCTATATAAATTGCTTTCTTCTGTGTATGATACAGCAGGGTGATTAAACTCACCTTACAAAACCCCAGTGGAAATCTGAGTGCTCTGAGAAATTCATGGGGTCTGGCAAGTCAACGTAACCAGGACTACATTCAGTACCTAAAAAATCCCTGTGTATTTTAAGAAGAGCAAAAAGGTTATTTTTTTTTTAGAGGAAAACCTTTAAATAGGGAACACTTTTTGTATTTACAAATCCTATTTTTAATCTCCCTTTGCAGGGAATGTTCAGGGATAGTAATAACACTGCAATTTCTTCTTAAGAATTTGGAGCATTGTCAGTTGTCCTGGTTAATGCTTTTATTATTTGGTATTGGCAGAGTACACAGGCTTGAAGCATTCATTAGTTTATCATTCCAAGTTAATATATAGTATCTATTTAAATGTGGGAAACTTGCTGCAAAAATAACTTGGTACATTGTGTGCTGCTTATTGATAGGAAAAAAAAATTACAGCAAATGGCTAAGGATAAATAACTGTTCTTTTCCATAGGTTAATATCAGATCAAAACAGGTTTGTAAATAGCATCTTGACATAGTCCTGTTCAAAACTATATTTCTGAAAATATGTTTTTCTGGATGTATATAAAAGCTATTTGTAATTATCATAGTCAAAAGAAAAGTGAATATAATGCAAATTTTGTCTCTGTTTCAAAGATCCAGGCATGACTAACATAGGTAAATCCAAATGCAGTATAGACAGTTCATTAGAATATCTTTAGAAACTTCTAATCTCCAATCAGCAAGGCACTCCAGGACTTCTTGTTTTCCTACTTCACTAAAACATTTGAAAAAAAAAAAGGGAGCTGTTAGATAATCCCTTACAAAAATTGATTTGTGACCACAGTAAATTATCCTATATATTTTATGAGTCAATTCATCTATTTTTAATAATTGCTGATATAGGTAGGAAAACTATTTTTGATCAGTGATCTGGGTTTTTTTAAAGTGCATTGTTTTGTATTTAAATGCATTAAATATGAATCACAATTGTTGGATCACATTTTATATATCAAGTGTGGTAATATTGTATGTTAAAGTATACATTTATATACGTTATGATATAATCATCCAGTGCATAAACTTAAAAGTTAAATTGCTTGTTTAAGACTTAACACTGATGAAATTCATAAACAACATTGTCCTTTTGTTGAATTGAGCTATTACAAAAGAGAGCATTATAGGATGTCACATAAGGAAGCGATAAAAGGTATCTTTGGAACATAATATCATCGGTCTGTTCTCTCACCCTATAAGATAGTTTTGGATCTCAGCGCGGGTCTCTGCCTGGACTAACCAGACCTTTAAGAAGCACTTGAACTCGAGTGAGATCAAATTATCTTAATGACAGTAGCTCACCTTAACTCTCTTAAGTTACCGCAGATATCTCTAAAGCAGGCAAAATGGTTAACTATGAACAAAAAATTAAGATTTCCATTAGAGGGAATATTATTACTTTGTTTTCAAACAAAACTCTTTGAAGAGCACAGCCTAAAATCTCACATGTTTTCAGAATCTCGAACAGCAAATATTTTTGGTTTTATGTTCGAAACTATATTATAGATGAGGTGATGTGGGTGGAGTGAGGACGAAGGAGGCATCCTTAACAAAAGGGAGGCCTCTGGACCTCACAGCTGTACAATTTCTTGAGTGATAAGAAACCTATATTCCCGAGTAATCTGTGATTTAGTCTCCCTTTTAGGCTATCTGGATGAGAGCTAGCAGTAATATTTACAGTGATGATTATTCAGCGTTACTAGTGCAAAATGCTTCAGAAATGAAACATGAATCAGGAATTTCTACAGAGTCAGTCCTCTTTACACAGTTTCATTTGTCCCGCCTACCTCAGGTGGTCAGTAGACATACATTTGCTGGATTTTCTGTCTTACAATGTAATGATATGGTACATCATAATGTACTAAGTACTAATGCGATCAGATTCTCATTAATGCTTTTAATGCTGTTATTCCTATTGAGCAAAATCTTAGCTGTACAAAAATTACTGTTTCAGTTAAACTTGTGTGTAAATGTCCAAAGTAGTACTACTACTGACTAAACAACAGCATTTCATGGCACTTTTCATATGCCTATTATTTGGCATAAAGCTACCCTAAGTAATTGCTAAGCATGAAAAAAACAAAACAAAACAAAACAATAATGTGATTTGTGTAATAAAAAAATCTATCTAAATTACATCAGGAAAAGTCAGATATTTTCATGTTATATTAGAGCTTCCAGAAACAGAACTGCTTTTCTGTTCTTCTCAGAAACTTAGGGGCACCCAGAAATTTAAGTGGAAGTTCTTCCTTGACCTAGAGGTTTTCTAGGGGAGATTATAACCTAGGTGACTCTGCTTAAGCAATAGATGACCCTGCTCAATTGGGAAAGGGTGAACAAGGTCACCTCCAGAGGTACCTTCCAACCTCAACCATTCTGTGGTTCTGCAATAACCAAGCTTCTTGAAGATAGTTCAGCAACTGTGAGTCAAAGTTCCTGTTGAATCACTACAGACTGCTGCCTGCTAGAAGAAGAAAAAAAAAAATATTCAGATTTTGACCATGCTTTCTTTGTATGTCTTTGTGCCCCTTTCATGGTCACTTTTTGTAAACACAAGAAGCGAGTTTATCTGCAGGCCATACACTTGAAGTTTACATTGGACAATATTCAAGAAATTCTGAAACAAATAAATACTGAAACTTCTAAATACTTCTGCAACTCAGTCTGAAGAACTACAAACTCAGAATATTCTGAACTACCAACTTCTGTTGTTACCTTTAACAATATGTATAGGCAATCAGTTTTCAAGTAAGTACAGTAGAGATGGTTCTTTTAATGTGACTGGGGGAACAATTGTTTACACTATGTACTGTGAAGTTAGGATTTATTTTGCAAAGAAACCTTCTGCTGCCAATAATGGTTTTCTAGGAACAGGACATCACCTCTTCAACATGAGCCTTTTCTCCATACACGTGACAGTGCTGGGAAGAAATATTTCATGTCCTAAAGACCTACTTAATGAACAACTACTGTCCTCATATATTTACCAACACTGTTCAGTTGTTAAATGATCTCCCTATCTAAAATGGCTTTTCTAGATATACAGCTCACTTCCCATTTACCATATTTATTCTACAAATACAATACATGAACATATTCAAAGTCTACTTTAGGTAAATCAGCGAAGTCTAAGTTTTTTCTTTGTCATATCCTGCAAAACTGTTGTGTAGAAGGGTAAAGGTATGGTGTGCCAGCATGTGGTGGTTTCACTTGGCTGGCAGCCAAACAACGCCACTCACTCACTGAATCACAGAATCACAGAATATTAGGGATTGGAAGGGACCTCAAAAGATCATCTAGTCCAATCCCCCTGCCGGAGCAGGAACACCTAAACGAGATTACACAGGAAGGCGTTCATGCGGGTCTTGAATGTCTCCAGAGAAGGAGACTCCACTCGCTCTTCCCATGCCCCTTCAGGGAAGAGGGGAGAGAGTTGGAAGGGCAAAAGTGAGAAAACTTGTGAGTTGAGATAAAAACAGTTTACAAATTGAAATAAAATAATAATAATAGTAACAGTAATAGTAGAATATGCAAATGAGTGATGCACAGTGCAATTGTTCATCACCCACCAGTGGATGCCCAGCCTGTTCCAGCCAGTGATCCCAGAGCAGGGATAGTCCCAAAACTGAAACCTCAATGCCAGAATCATAGAATCATAGAATGTATTGGGTTGGAAGCGACCTTCAAAAGTCATGTACTTCAACCCCTCTGCAGTAATCAGGGACATCTTTACTCGAACCGGTTGCTCACGGCCCCCATCAAGCCTGACCTTGAATATCTCCAGGGATGGGGCTCCCACTACCTCTCTGGGCAACCTGTTCCAATGATCTACCACCCTCATATTGAAAAACTTTTTCCTAATATCCAACCTTAATCTACCCTTTTCTAGTTTAAGATCATTACCCCTCGTCCTATTGCTACATGCCCTTGTGAACAGTTCTTCCCCAGCTTTCTTGTAGACACCTTTCAGGTACTGGAAGGCTGCTATAAAGTCCTCCCGGAGCCCTCTCTTTTTCAGGCTGAGCAACCCCAACACTCTCAGCCTGTCTTCATAGGAGAGGTGCTCCAGCCCTTTGATCATTTTTGTGGTCCTCCTCTGGACAGGTACACTTCCTTCTTGTGTTGAGGGCTCCAAAACTGGATGCAGTATTCCAGATGAGATCTCACCAGAGCGGAGTAGAGAGGCAGAATCACCTCTCTCGATCTGCTGGCCACACTTCTTTTGATGCAGCCCAGGATGTGGTTGGCCTTCTGGGCTGCAGATTCACATTGGTGTCCCATGTCCAGCTTTTCATCCACTACTACTCCCAAGGCCTTTTTCCTCAGGGCTGCTTTCCAGCACATCATTTCCTAGCCTGTATCGATAATGAGGATTGTTGTGTCCCAGGTGCAGGACCCTGCACTTGGCCTTGTTGAACCTAATGAGGTTCACCTGGGCCCACTTCTCCAGCCTGTCCAGGTCCCTTTGGATGGCATCCCGTCCCTCTGGCACATTGACTGCACCACCCAGCTTAATATTGTCAGTGAATCTGCTGAGGGTGCACTCAATCCCGCTGTCAATATCACTAATGAAGATAGTAAACAGCACTGGTCCCAGTACAGACCCTTGAGGGACACCACTTGTCACTGTCTTCCGTCTGGACATTGAGCCATTGACCATGAGAGCAAGCCCAAGAAATCCCCAAGAGAATCCCCAGCTTTCCGGTCAGCTCTCATTAGTATACTGAACATGACGTGATATGTTATGGAATATCTCATTGGCATAGCCAAATGCCAATTTTTGGTTTTGCTAATTACTATTTTTTTCTCCTCCCAGTCCTTTGCACTTGCAGACTAGCAAAACACAAAGTCCTTGGACTTTGAGCAGTGTTATCATTCTTCTCATAACAAATCCCAAAATGCATTGCTTTCTAGCTACTAAGAAGAAAATTAACTCTATCCTAGCAAAACCAGGACACAGGATGACTGTAGTTCTTCAGTGTCTGGATGACTTTTCTGCAGTGATATCTTGTCCTTGAAGAAAGCTTTGATGCTTTCTGGTAGCGGAGCAGCACTGAGGGCAGAAGACAACTGACAGAATAAAAGATACTCGGACAAAAATCTAAACTCCACCATTTATTGTTCACTGCAGAGTTTAGTGCATGTGATACAGGGTTACTTTTTGTTCAGGTCTTCTTGAACAAGGAATTTGATTTTGTGCAATTCTATTTTTTCCAAATATATAATTAACATAGGTCATCTCAGCTTTATAGGCATCAATAAGTAACTAGCTTTTGTCCTTAATTATAGCCAAGGAAAACAATTTTGTTGCTTGTAATTGTCAAATCATAACTTTATGTTAGAAAAGTTCCATGTGGATATCTGCATAAAGTTGAATTGAATGCAGGAATTTGGACGTATTCAGGCTTTCTCTGGGTAATCAAAGAAAACTGATGAAGGGAAAGACTGGTGTATAAGAAAAACACATATTCCTGGGTCACAGGAGGAAAAAGATCTCCAAAGCATAAGCATACTATCCGTCACAGCCTTGAACAGAAACCGGAATTATTTAGTCTCTCTACGCATCTGCTGCCAGCAAGTCTCTGAGAAATACAGGAATAACTATGCGTGTACATCTATTGGTGATCATCTGGAGAATGACAACTTACTGCTGTTGTCATTTACTCTATTTGTTCAAGGAATGTAGGTCTGTGTAATGGACGTAATCAGAGACTCCAGTCATCCTGAGGAAGTACATTGACCGCTATGATTTGCAATCACAAATTTGATTATGGGAGATGCTAGTTTGTTTGGATTAACCAATTCATAATTATTCCTTTCTCTTTTTTTTCTTCACTACTGGATCACTGTTATCCTAGGTGTTATTTAGTGAAATTCCTTCATATTCATGTACAATTGTGTGATAGTTTCACTTGGCTAGCCCTTGGCTAGCAGCCAACACAGCTGTTCACCCACTTCCCCCCACCCCCAGGGGATAGGGGACATGATTGGGGGCAAGGATAC
>NW_010288909.1:2650-31434 GCF_000700745.2 Antrostomus carolinensis | reverse complement strand
TCTAATTACTAAAAAGAAAACCAGCTCTATTTCAGCTAAAAACCAGGACAAATTGTCAATATCATAACATTTTTCTGGCAGTCAGCAGCAACTGCTCATTCGGTCATAGGTATCAAGAGTTGCCTTTCAAGCTGGAATAAATAGTAGTAACAAAGACCAGAGCTATCAGTTTAAGGACAACCAGGTTTCTCTGTGACACCAGCAGATTGGAAGAACTGAATTAGAAAAAAAAGAGACAGGTTGGTGTGGAAACCCAAGGTCAGAATCTACTTTCTTTATAGTTTTAAAGAGTATGGACAGGAAATATCTTGCAGCTTCTGTGTTGTTAGATTTGTTATAGCTATGTGTGCCAATAGAGAGATGGCTTCCAGTTCTTCTATAATTACAGGTATTTCTAGAAAGTAAAATGAAGTGTGATTCTTGCATGTGTTAGCTTCATCCTAACAGTATAACCGCAATGAAATCACAACTGTGTTGTCTGAACACTTGGTAGCAACAAGGTTCTGCACCTGAAAACAGCTCTAGTTGCAAATGGAGGTAACCAGATAGGCACTGTTAACACAAAGTGATAGAAAGTCTACATTTAAAGAGCTCATCAAGAAAACAGAACATCCAAAATGAGACAACAATAAGATTTATAACCATAACAGTATTAAAAATAAGTAAATTTTACAATGGTTTAAAAATAGACCAGGATTAATTAAATAGTAATGCAAATACCTGGAAAGAACACGCAAAAGGCAAAAAACAAATCATAAGTAGGAATTAAAGATCAGTTTATTCATGCTGAGAAAGTCAGTTCATCTGCATCCACCCATTTGCTGAGGTTGGGATTGTTCAAGATACACAGGAAATATTTTTTCCAGTTTTTCTTTTGCACAACTGTTTGTAAATTCATGGAAATATTTTAAAGGGAAGCTTGTATCACAATGAACAATGTATAAATTTTATGTTTCCTTTGTAGTCATCACTTGCTGTAAGAAATATTTGGAGCTATATTATTTGCATTTTTATTAAATAAGTGATCTGTATGCTGCAGTAGTTTGGTTTTTGTTGGGTTTTTTTTTATTTACCAGTTTAAAATGTTCTAAATTGCCATTATGAATGGTCATAAAATAAAGTGATATAAAGTTCTTCTACAGTATGTTTCTTAGGTGTAAGTTAGTCTTTCTTTTCTGCTCTTTAAAGTCATAGCAAGTCTCTGCACTCACTCAGAGTTTATATTTCTCCATAAATCCAGCTGCAGTCAAAAGAAGCACTAAGAATTTAAGGTCTTAAAACCAGCATGGTTCACCACCTATTCCACAAGAACTGGAACAGCTCTGCGTTTAGAAAGCTTTATTTTCTGTGATTTTTGTACAGTAAAGCAAACTAAAAGTTCTTGATATTTTTCTCAGGTCTTCCAAATCCAGAAGGGTCACCATGTCTGAAAAAATGTTGGTTGTAAAAGAAAGCTATGACTCTGACTTTTCCTTACAGTTTTAAATAGTTTATTTTCAGGTTTAATCTACTCCAAACTTTTCCATGTCATTAAAAAAAAAAAAAAAAAAAAAAAGTATTTACAATTCACTGTTAACTGTATATTTCAAGCTAGTGGAACTTTCTTTATTTTCCAGAAATTTAAAAATAAATAAATAAATGAATGAATGAATAAAAATCCAGTTATTAAGGCCTATCATTTTTCAACTGAAATGAAAGTTAAAATACTTTCGGTCTTGGCAAGAAGAATTAATCTACTAGGTATTTCTTTATTACATTACCCACTGCTAGCTGTATATACTGGTATATGTACTGAAATAAATCTTTCGTGTATTTATACTATTATAATATAAAGATTCTATTATAATAAAAAATGCAGTTTCGAGAACACTAAAAAAGTTTTAATGCTTTAGGAGGATTAAGAAAACATTCTCTTTCATGAACACTTGTTGAAATTTCTAGAGCCTAACGTGAAGCAACACTTTTTAAGGAAAATTCTATATGTGTAGTGTTAAAAATATCTTAAATAAATAAAGATGTGCTCACTTTTAAAGAAATAATTTACCTGGGAAGACTGCCTTATGTGTTTCCTCTAAATAGTCGACTTATTACCTTACAGAATGGTGATGATGTGACCCAGCTATACACTAGTTGGCAATACACTAACTCAGAAAAAAAACAACCAACCAAACAAAAAAACCCCAAAACAAACACACCCTCCTCCATCAAACCATTACATGAGGAAAAAGACTGTATTAACAAGATACACTTTCAAAGTGTCCTGTGATTTCTGATTTGTGATATTTTCTGAGAAAAAAAAAATAAAATTAACATACCATTAACAGAAACTGTGCCCATATATCTGCAGGGACTTTGCGTTTCAGATACAGCGCTACTTCCACCTATCAAATACCAATAAAATTAATTTCAGAACTGAAAGGTCATGTCCAATTTGTCATCTGTGTTCTGTAGACTGATGGCATATATGCAAGGCATTATGGACAAAAGTGAAGCCTGGAAACAGAGTAAAAATAGTGAGTTGGAGAACTGTGAGTTTCTAAAAATACAGCAAAATTGGACTTCCTAAGTGAGAGCATATTCCTGTTTGTCAGATCTGTTCAAGGATCACTTGGCTCTGTTCATTTTCCAAAGCTGAACAGTTTTTCTTCCTAGTGGGAGGAAATTTCTTCCTTGACACGAAGCACTGAAGAGCTCACACTAACAAAGAGAACCTTTTCTTATTCTTCCATATTGTCATTTGATACTGTCTTTGTCTGAGGACAGATAATCTCTGACATTCTAGTTTTCTACAGCATACTTACTGCTAGACTGTTCTGTGCTAGAGAGGCAATTCCAGTTATGGTCAAGGGAAAATGTCATGTTAGGATCATCCTAACCAATTTCATATATGTGAGTGTATGCATGTGTATATTTTTCTTAATATGTATTTATATTTTGTAAATATGTTTTATATATGTTTACATCTAGCATATATGTGTGTGTGTGTGTATATATGTAATGTATGGTCTCCTCAGAATTCTGTGATGAATCATAACAGTAACAAGATTATACATTTTAAAAAATCTGTGAACAACTGTTGAAATAGACATATTGACATGCATTTCAGTTGACAACTATGTAGTCAACTGATGAGTTACGTGCAGATGTGGGTTGCAATATTTTCAAACTGCAAATGTGTTTGAAATGAGACTGCTTGTTTTAATGAAAATGCAAGATGAGATCTATGTTTTAGAATATTTTTAGGTTGCTCTGAATTGTAGTGTTTCTAAAAGCAGTGGATATCATTGCTTCCTATAGATACTTGAAAAAAAAAAAATCCGTGAAGGGAATGTAGTGCACAGAAGCATAGTTAGATGGGTGCACTTAATAATCTAAAAGATTAAATTAAAAAGAATTGAAAGCCTGTTTGATTTATAGAACAAATTCAATAATTTTTATAGGACTCTTAATGCTATGGCATACAACATAAATGGGTAAGAGACTCCAGTATTTGAGAAATCTGTTCCATAAAAACAAAGTAAAAAAGGAAGCATAGTTGTAACCATGAAACAACTGTCCAGAAGCACAATATTAACAAATTTAACCGCTACTTCTTACTTTTTTCTTTTGGAGAAGAGAGTTTTACAGATTAAGTTTTCTGAATATAAGAACTGTAACAAAAGCCCTCAAACAACAATAGGTCTTATGTTTTGGTATTTATAATGATCAGTGAGTGCACACATGATAGAGCCAAAAATGTATCAAAATAACCTAGCTGTCTCTCGCTACATTTATTAGGTTCAAATTGTTCTTGCTGTACTGTCACAATAGTCTGAATTTCAGTCTTACGTTTTTTGATGAACCAGAAAGCTCATACTAAGTTTATAACCCATGTCAGGTAAAAAAGTGTCTGTGGAAAAGAACATTTAAAGAAGAATAAGTATATTGTGAAGATAAGAGACAGTCTGGATTTGACTCCCTATTTCACTATAGAAATGTGCGTATTGGCAAAACATAAGCACATTATTTAAAATTTTGGGGGTGCAGAGCTAATGAAAAAAATATTAACAGACTTTAACAGAATAATGGAAACAATTAATTGAAAGGTGTTGCAGAGAAAAAAGTGCTTTGAAAACAACGTACTGACCAGTTTAATTGCCTAAAGACATATCTAAACCATACTAAAATAATTTGGTTAGTTTCTAAATATAATTATTTAGTAACAAGTCTTGACAAATAATTTCCAAAATCTACAAGACAGAATACACCAAAACACCCTTGAGGGAATCCTTTTAAGTCTGTGTATTGGCTTTCACGTAATATATGGTTAATATTTGCTGCCCCCTGTAGTTTACTCTGACATAGTTTGCATAAAATCATCTGAGGCGACTTTAAAATTTAGAAACTCAAAATATAAACCAAGCATCCCGATGTTTTCTCCCAATTATTCTTTGGCTATTTCTTATTTCTATTATCCTGTCTGAACTGTTGTGTTGGGAATTTGGATGATTCTCAAGTTTTTGTTGAAATGTTATTCAATATGTTAAAATAAACAGCTATTTTAAAGTACATGGATCATGTTTTAGACATGACTCTTCTAAAACAAATATTATTTCCTTTAAAGAGGCAAACCAGGCAAATATTTAATAAACTGCTTTGTAAATAGTTACAGCATATAAACATCAACATATTCCTTATGGTTCCTTGAAGTCTATTTGTGGGGGAAAATGATGAAAAGTGGTAGTTTGGAAGTTTAGCAGGCATCTAAGATCCTTGCTGAGTTTAAAATGGCCCCGTCACTGACTAATGAGATATCACACTGTGCCCCAGAATTTAATAACTGAACTGCACAGTTATCAACATCTTCCTAGTGTTGAAGCAGGAAGGATTAAAACATCCTAGCAATAGGCTACATGAGAATAGAGGACTGCTGTGAGGTATTGTTCAGATTTTTTTAACCCAGTAATGCTAGAACCAGCTCATGAGCGTTATGACTTCCTGGAATTGTTATGAGGCAACTAAACAAGGAACATATGTACTTATTTTTGTTTTAATTTAGAAGAAGAAAACTCTGAATTATAGAAAACTGGAACTTGAAGAGGTTTGTGGCACATTGTTCTGTTGACTGTAGACTATCAGTTCTTGTAAAGCAAGCCTTTATAGGTAACAGTCGCCATGAATGACATGCAGATTCAAAAATTGCATTCGATGAGTTAAAACTCAAAACCTCCCAATCAGCTGACAGGAATTTCTTTCATTTACAAATAACAAAAGACAAAGTGGGAGCAGATATGAAAAAAACAGCCAGAGGTGTCAGCCTCTGCCACAGATCAGGACACAATAGCAAATCTAACCTAGTTCAGTAACATCCTAGTACAGATGGAATTACCTTGAAGCTGTACTTGACTTTCAGCAAAGATGGTCATGCCATGCTTAAGGCTAAATCAGCAGGTGAGGAATGACCTAGGCAACCGAAAATTGGTCTGTTCTCACAGAGTTCATCAATCCCAAATGCTACATCTGAACAGCTCTAAGACAGAGCAATGCATGAAGAATTTTTTCTTTAACGAATGAAGGCACAAACTTAAATGTCAGCATTCAGTTTACACAGGTGTACACTTGTTAGCATGTGTACCTAAGGAATAAAATTGTCTTCAAAAACAAATTAAGCAAATGAAGTTGAAGGAAGAAAGAGGTGATAGAAAGCAAAAAGAGAGAAAAGTACCATGTAAAATTCTATTTCAGATAGCGTTTCAAGAACTTAAAGGTTAGCACAAATGGTTGTTAAACACACTCTCTTCACTTCCTCTGCATGCTTGTCTGAAACTGCTATTGCCAGTTTATGGTTTAACATGTCCATAATATATTTTAAAATGGCTGCAAAGACAAATTTTAGTATACACTGGAAAAGACTTAAAAAGTTAAAGATGACACTTTAAAATAGTGGAATTGTTACTGAGTCATATTGCTTATGCATAGCTAATTTATCAATCCATAAACCTGAACTACAGAAAAAGGTCATTTTGATAATTCGTTCTCCTCTACTGTGTAACAGAGGATAAAGAATTTCTTTCACACAGTCCTACCTCATGCCATTGTACTGCCTTAGCAAAACATGCCTTTTGGAAAACCATCTAATCTTTATTTAAAAACCTGCTGTATGGGGAATCCACAATATTCTTAGAGAAGTCATTTTAGTGTCTGAGTAGCCTTGCTCCTTAAAATGAATATGTTATTTCTCATCTCATATTGTCTTTTTCGTGGCTTTGAGATACCAGAAATGGATATCTGTCATTATCAAAAATCTTCACTTACATACTTAAGAACTGCAGATAAATCAGTTTTTAGTTGTCTCTGTTTAGAGAGGTTTAGACTGAGCTCTTTAATTCCTGACAATAAAACAAGCTTTCCCAATTCTTGTGGTTTTTCTAAGGAATACGTTAAAAATCGGGTGCCTGTTTTCATTGCATATATGTATTTTGTAACAGGTTTTGTTTTTATCATTCTGCACGTATTATTATTTACAACATTCCCCTACTATAACCCATGCTTTTCTCAAAGCTCTGTGGTGAGTTACTGAAGTCTCAGTGAATTCTAAACTCAAATTTGCAAAAAGCAAAATGTTAGAAACCATTATAATGCGTAAAAGTAGCTTTCTTAGTATAACATGATGTCATTCAATTAGACCTGTTATCATAATGCTTTCCTAGAAAAAAATGCTAGGTGGTCCACTGGCGCACTGTGAGCCTCTGGTTTAGTAGCGAAAAATTATTTTTCTACCCTGTTCCTTTGAAAGCTGTTAAGAAACACTGTCTATCTGAAGAATTTGAAAAGAGTGGACTTTATTTGGCTTAGATTGGGGAAAAGAGGAACTGCTGGTTAAAATAAGTGATTTTTTAATATAATTTTTACAAGAGGTTGTCTAAAATGATATAAATATGCTTTTGAAAGTTCTCTGAGAGTAGTTCATGACCTGAAGGACTAATGGGACAAAGGCAGAGTAGGCAGACAAATACTGCCGTTGTCATGATAATATATACCACATTCCTGATGGTGGCACATATTGCACGATTTCACAATTGTTTGGAATGATTGGAACAATGCTTTGGGAACCCACAAAAATTATGCACATAATTATCATATTTGATCATTCACAAAACAGACATTTTTAGCTTGTTTTTCACTTTTGTGTAGTAAAATACTACAACTAAGATAATGAGCTGACTGTCCCTAAAATTAAATAAGGATAAACAAAAAATTAAATGTGTGAATGCATGTATATTAGCAATTTTTTCCTATTTGGTAGTCTATCCTAGTTATTTCAGTACAGATTCTTGGGAAACTAAACTTAGATTTTCCTCACCTGTCAGGCAAAAGGCAGCCATTTCCCAGTCACTTTCACACTGCATCAACTAAAAGATTTTTAGCAAGAGGAACAGATCATCTTTTGTGCTCAGGATGCTTCTCAAATAATCCCTATAAAAATACTTCTCTGCTATGACATGTAATTTACTTGTTGTGAATATCTTCCTCATTGTGAAGGAGAATTTTTCATTACTATTATTATTACTAAATGTATGTTTATAAATGTATAAGAAGGTACTTGAATTTAGTCATTCTTAGGTGTTAAAGAGCAATAAGTGAACAAATGAAACTGAAGAACAGAAGACCAGAGTCAAGTGGAACTGAGAAACATTTATAAGATATTTAATTATTACCTGGAAACATTTGAATCAACTTTTGCCTAATAGAGAATAAATCACATTTTTCCAAACTTAATTTAAGAAATTGATGATTATTTTTACTAATGGAATGAAGGCCTGAGACTTCTAGAATAACATTTCCTTTCAAAATAATGATACTATCTAACTGTGATATGCTTTACTCAGTGAACTATAGGTTCCATAGTACTTTACAAAGGGAGGAGATATAATGTGACAGAATTAGATAAATATTTTTCAGAATTTAAAAATAAATATTTAGGTTTTGTAACATTAAGCTTCAAAGGGAGAGAATACTATGATGCAAGAAACAAATGAGTTAATGAATAAGTCACTCAAGATGATTCCTGTCACAGAAATACTGGGAAAAAAATGGTTAGCTGCTAAGGGCTTATTTATAAAATACAGTGTCTGTGTATTTTTTACAAAGGAAAGACAGTCACTGACTTGAGGAAATTTTTTTTGCATTATATATTTTAGTTCCTGACTAAGTGCATTTTTAAGCAAGGGAAAAAGCCAAAGATAGAAAATAAATGTTTTATGTATCATAATATAATCTTTTCAATGGATGCACCTCCAGAAAATGTCATAATTGATTAATAATTTATATTTTTAAAAAATCTCAACCCTAATAAATGACAGTGTAATGACCATTTTGTGAGATTCCATGCTAACAGTACTGAGCAAATATCTAGTTTTCTTTGACAGTATTGGGCACTTTTTTCCTCAAGATTCTTCTAGCTCATAGATCAGCAGTTTGGATAACATTTTTCTGATACAGGTTTGGAAATGAGAGTGCCACTAAGCTGTCTTAATCTCATCAGAATAGAGCTGATGAGAAAATGTAATAAAAATACACTGAAAGAACCTGACCTTTCCCTCCTTCTCTCTTAACTCTTGGATGAATCAAAGAGTGGTAATAAAATTGCAGTTGCTATAAAATACAATAACAACAACAATAGCAGTAATATTATATAATTAGTTTTAGACTTAAAATTTCATTGATGGACATTTTTTTTAAATAGCATTTTCCTTCTGATTTTCATTATTTACAATTATATTTAGCTTTCAGTTACAAATAAACAAGCTAAGTAGCCAGAAGAATAAGTTTGTAATTTTCAGTTCAGGTTTTCAAAATAAAAACAAAAAAATAAACATGACATGGCTTCAGGTAACTGCTGAATATGTAAAAATTGCCTGCATTTGGTAAATTTTATGTAGTGGGGATGTTATGGGAAAAGGAAGATGGAAATTGCAGAGAAGTGGAGGGTATTTCTGGGCACAGAAAAGGGAAGACAGAGTTGTGTTGCCATATTAGAAGGAAGCTCTAATTAAAATACGTTCACAGATGTTCTGGAGAAAAGGAGACCACCTATAAATACTTGTCCATTCACACTGTTTTTTTGTTCTTTCTCCCTGTGTTTGTCTCTAATACAACAAAATTTTAACCTAGATCCTTAAAAGAAGTATGCACAATCCAAGGAAGTAAAGATCCTCCTGCAGGTCAAAACCAGAGGTGACAATTTAGAACTTATGCATATTTAGAAAATCTACATTTCCTAATGGCTACATGCTGTGATGCATAGCATAAGTATCTTCAAACCCTGTTTACCTAGGAACACTGAGAAAAATCAGGTGAAGTTGTGAGGATAAATACACGTAATTAAAGTATGTTAGATCCTGTGTGAATACTCTCATTCAGAAGTAAAGCAATTTTGGAGGACTATAGCAAAATTCCTGTTGAAAGACAAACGAGAACATCAAAACAGAAGTTTAATGTGCTTTAATTAAGCATTTTAGTAGAGTTGTTTTCACTTTACTAAGTGTTCCTGTGTGGTGGGTTGACCTTGGCTAGAGGCCAGATGCCCACCAAAGCCCACTCTATCACTCCCCCTCCTCAATTGGGCAGGGGTTGAGACAAAGGCAGTTTAATAGAAGCAAAGCAAAGCTGCATGTGCAGAAGCAAAAGAACAAAATATTTATTCTCTACTTCCCATCAGCAGGGGATGTCTGGCCACTTCCCGGGAAGCAGCATTTTCATATGCATTGCGGTTGCCAGAGGACAAAACAGTAGTAACGAATGCCCTCCCCTTCCCCTTCCATTCTCCTTGCTTTTATTTCTGAGCAGACGTCATATGGTATGGAATATCCCTTTGGTCAGTTTGGGTCAGCTGTCAGCTGTGTCCCCTCCCAAGACCTTCCCCACCCCCAGCCTACTGGGTGGAAATGTTGGAGAGACAGCCTGTGCTAGCACTGCTCACCAGTAACCAAAACACTGGAGTGTTATCAACACCCCTCAAGCCACCAATACAAAACACAGCACTCTGAGGGCTGCCACGGGGAAAATCAACTCCAGCCCAGCCATGCCCAATACATCCTGGTAAAAAAGACCTTCAAATACCAGCTCTATAACTTCTTCTAAAACACACAGTATTTATAATTTATTGAAAGACCTACCTCACGTTATGAAATATCTACACTTCTGTTTAAAAAAGGTTTCTGGCTGAAGAAACTTACAAATGTGAACAGAATGCACATCAAGAGCCCATTAAAGAAATCCTTAATCTGTTACTTTAATGAATTTAATGATTTTTTAAACCATCTAATTGTTTTGGGGGGCTTGATTAATCTTTGATGATAGCCTTGGTTATCTTCTTCATCTCTTGCATTACAAGAACACTTTGTCAGATAGCTCTGGGACTTTTTACCCAGTATTCACAGTTTAGGTGTACCCCGTAGTGTCCTTTATTATCTATATTAGATTTCGTGACACATAGTAATACTGTTTAATACCACATCTCTAAGTTCTAGAGGCCTAATATCAAAGGATTTTTCATGAAATATTTTTAACTATTTCATAATTAAGAAAAAGAAGGAAAAAAAACCCCAAACAACACATTTACCTAGGACATACTTGTATTTCTAACATAGAGTCATAGAATTCGTTTCAGTTGGAAAAGACCTTTAAGGTCATAAAATCAAACTGGTAACTGAACTCTGCCAAGTCCACCACTAAATTATGTCCTTAAGTGTCATGTCTACAGGTCTTTTATATACTTTCAGGGATGGAGACTCAACCACTTTTCTGGGCAGCCTGTTCTAATGCTTAATAACCATTATGGTGAAGAAATTTTTCATCATATTCAACCTAAAACTCCTCCAATGCAACTTGAGGCTATTTCCTCTTGTCCTATCACTTCCTGCTTGGGAGAAGAGGCTGATGCACACCTCGCTACAACCTCCTTTTAGGTAGGGAGCGATAAGGTCTCCCCTCAACTTCCTTTTCTCCAAGCTAAACAACCCCAGTTCCCTTAGACACTCCTCATAAGACTCATGCTCTAGACTCTTCACCAGCTTTGTTACCCTCCTTTGGACATGCTTTAGCACCTTAATGTCGTGAGGGGCCCAAATCAGAGCACAGTATTCGAGGTGTTGCCTCACTAGTGCTGGGTACAGGGGGATGACCACTTTCCTGGTCCTGCTGGCTACACAATGCTATTGGTCTTGGCCACCTGGGCACACTGCCACCTCATACTCAACCAGTTGTTGACCAACACCCCTGGGTCCTTTTTCACTGGGCAGCTCTCCAGCCACTCTTCTCCAAGCCTGTAATGTTGCATGGCGTTGTTGTGACCCAGATGCAGGATTCAGCACTTGGCCTTGTTGAATCTCATACAATTGGCCTCGGCTCATCGATCCAACCTGTCTGGATCCCTCTGAAGAGCCTTCATACTCTCAAGCCGATCAACATTCCTACCCAACTTGATGTCGTCTGCAAACTTACTGAAGTTTGAAACTCTGATAATTCTCTTCCCCTCTCTAGTAAGCGTAATTCTTCAAGACATTTAGGTAACCTTAATAGATAGTAATTTCTGATATATGTTTTACTTTGTTCCTTAAAATTCTGTATGGCTCTGATCAGTCTGACCAAGTTTAATGCTGCAGCAGACAACACACAGTGCCACGGCCACTGCACAATACTAACTATAGATTTTCCTCTGTGCCGTGGGCAGAGTTTCTCATTTCATACATCATTTGCAACTTGCTGCAGTGATTTTGTGAAGTCATTGCCTATCTCACTGACACAAAGTTAAGAAGAAATAGTATCTTACTCTACTCTTGTTTTGAGCAACTGTCACACTAGACATCCCAGCCAGTTTCTTGTTGCTCTCTGCTTGCAGTAAAACACCAGCTATAATTATATCAGCTAAAATTATACCAGCAACCCTTTATATTCTGTTCTTGAGTATCAATGTTAAGGAGGTTAAATCCTTCAGCAAAGCTTTGTCTTTTAGTTGCTACAGGCTACCACTCCTTATTTTGCCTGCCTAAAGATTCCCAACAGTGTGCAAAACCTACATCCTGAGAGGAAGATCTGGATTCTAGCCAAATCTGTCTTTTTTTTTTTTTTTTTTAATGCTTCTGAAATGCCATTCAACAAAAATCAGTGTGAGTTATTCTGACATTCCCTACTCAGCACCAGTAGTGTAATAGCTTAATGATAGCATGAGACTCAGAGCACAGACCTGAGACAGGCAATCACAGCAATATCTCATTTTCACCCTAGTCTCCATCCAGTGAACCAACATTTCAAGCACTAAAACTAAAGCTGAGTTAAAATGAGTAAACCAACACTGCCGCCCAACACAAAACATTACAGGACCTCACCTTTGTGTGGAACAGGTTTCGATACTGCTGATTTCACTGGAGTAAATCCATATAACCATTTTTTGATACAGCTGACAGTGTAATTGAAGTTCAGGTAGGAACTGGACAGGGAAGATACACTTAAATGTAATCAAAGATTTACATTTGCTTTAGTTCCCTGGAATCAAATGTGTGAGTAAGGTTAATGGCTTAAGATACAGGTCTTATTTATCCTGGAAAAAAGCCCATGCCACCACATGAATTTCTTGATTTTTATTTTAATTTTTTGTCTTTTATGGTTTGAGGTTTCTGAGTGTATGCCCGAGACAGGCCATGTATGTTGTTGAACAATTAAGTAAAAGATTCAATCTGTGCCAGTTTCTCTTTCATTAATAATGCAGTAATGTTTAAAATGCAAGAATCTCTAAATATAATATTGATTCAATTTCCTGTTTTATTGTCAGGCATACACTGGACCAAACTCAAAAATACTCTTTACCACACCTCAATTACTGTTTTGTCAGTCTCACTAATCAATTAAAAAGCATCACTAACAGACTAAGGACTTGTATATGTCTGCTATACTTTTGACCTTTAGTTAGTTTTAGAGAGAATGTAGCAAAATATGGATAACTTGCTTTAACGCCTTTTTTATTATTATTATTGTAAACGCTCGCGAAAAATTAAAGCTTTGTATTCCTTTGAAACATACTTGGCATTCAGCTATTGCTCTTTCTCTGAAGCGAAAGATTTTTTTAGAGACATGGAAAACTGTAAGCCCCTTCCCCTTTATGTTCTGATTTCCTCAAGTAAATAGACTGCAAAACAAATGCCTACTTTTTTTCCGCTTCTGTAGAAAATTGGGACCATGCAAGCACCACATTTTCCTTTCTTTTCACTGTTAACATCACTGATTTTGTCTTACGGTTTGTTTTTGCCATGGTATAGTTTCTTATTGCTTAGGAGATGAAGGAAATGATGGGTCATTTTAAGCAGCCTCCTCACTCCATCATTACTGTGCAGCAGCATATACAGAGAACCTTAAAGGAGAAAGCACTCCTCTCGCCTCTATTTCTTTTCCTGGAGCAAAGAACAGCACAGATCAAAGGTAGTGGAGCATAGTAAGAACAGATGCACAATAAGACCATTATTAAGCACTCTCAAAAGCATAGTTACTACCAGGACAACACACCAGTATTAGGCAGAAAAAATAGCTGAGGAGAAATAAATAAAATACAATTTCTATAACAGATGTGAGATCTCAGAAATACCCCCGAATGACCATCCTCCATAACTCTGTAGGCCACATTATATTAAATTATTATTATCACTTATGTAACCATTACCTCAAGTTTCACTGACTTTGACAGCAATGCAGTCATCACATCTTTGAATGTCACTGAAGAGTTTTTACAGTGTAATGAGACAGGTAGACAGAACGTGTGGAATTTTTTCTACTCACTATTCATATAAATATATGGATTGTATGAGCCTATTACAAAAGGAATCCATCTCATGTCAAACTTCATTTTTATGAAGTTTTCTGACAATATTACAGATTCTTACAGTATGCTGTTATTAGATTTCAGTGTATGAATATCCTTCATACGTTTCCCACTCAGCAAAGTTTCTCTGATCTTTTCTGCTGCATCGAAAGAGCTTGAGCCATGGTGGCTGCTTAGGAGCACCCATATTTGCCATCACTAAATCTAAAAAAAATTTTCGTAAATTCACTAACATTACAGTGCTATTGTTAGACATCTATAGTCTATATAAAGAGTTGGGTGATTGCAAAAACAGTTTGGCAGAAAACCCTGAGGGAATTAATTTCCAAGATCAGGAAATTCAGTTCACTCACAGCTGACTTAACAACTCACATCCTTAAGTAGTGTCACATAATACAAAGTACTGTGCTTGAACCAATGTGCTCTTTACTTTGGCTTGCTTATGGCCAGCTGTTTGCAATGTGCTTCTTTGTACTGATCAACAGATGAGCAGATACAGTACAGTTACATCTCAGGAGAAGATGAACACTCAGAATTATGAGCTCCTATGCTGTTTGGAGGTTAAACAGTAGGCTGCACATTATGGACTGCTGGTAGCAAAAAATCAAGCAACATTTACTCTTTTAAGAGAGTTGATGGAGCCCAGATGCATATTTACTGTTTGGAGGAAAGACCTGAAAGGGAGTCAAATAGATCTGAGTTACAGAGCATCATCAGCCTAAGATTATTCAAAAGCAGAGCTTAAGCTTCCTAAAAAAACCTTCCTAAATAGAAATTCCCTGCCTTTCCACTGTGGCTAAGGCACCAAGGAATAAGCAAGAAGAACTAACTTTCACTAGTTAAAGTATTGTCTGAGCAAGGGTTTTAGTAGCAGAGTAATAACAGAGGTCTTTCTTAGGAGTTTATATAAAGGTTTTTTAAGAGTGAGCTATTAACCTGACCTGGTTGTCAGGATATGCATGGAGAGATGCACAAGATTAAGACTGTTGCATGATGGTGTTGCATATTACTTTTTAGGGCGGTGGGGTGAGGAAGTGAGGATGGGAGAGTGGTGCCATTATCACACAAATAAAATAAAGAACAAAAATTAAGATATAAACCTGCCAATAGTCCAATGGAAAACTGACTAACTGTTGGCTGAAAGCGAAAGCTGGCATGATTTCTATGCCTTTAGGTACTGAAATATACTTTGGGAATGATCATCACAAAAAAAAAAAAAAAAAAAAAAAGGTTGAAACTCAATGAAACTAAACACCTTTCATTCAGAGTAAGTGAGACTTAACAGATTTTCTATATTCTTCTGGGAATTTAGGAAAATATATTGTGTTCTCTTTGATGAAATCTTAGCATTATGAAGGTTGAACTGAGATTTATATTTCTGCTGGGGATAACAGTCTTAAAAATGGGAGGGAAAATTTTGCCAGTCCAGTTTGACAAATTGCTGCTGTCATTTTTAGGTGTACATTTAAGAAGGGTGTGTATATTCACAGGATTACAAAAATACAGAAATCCTATTATCTATAGAGTTTCCTATTATATTGTTTAATTATTAAGTTCCATAATAGAGTAAAAAAAATTGTCACAATTATAAATTCTGAAGTGTCAGACCTTCACTTGCTTATTAAGTAGCACTTTCATATGGCAATCTTATATTTGCTATTTTAAAAATATTATCTTCTTTTATCTGATTAATTTGTTTAGCACTGTTTTCTCTCGGTGGAAGACTCCATGGAATTATTCAACTGAATCACCAGTGCACAGATAATTTTCCACTTAGACATTTCATTTGATTTTTCCTACAGCAAAATATTACTCTGTAATTTGACTTACTATCAGGAAAATACTTTCACATAAGAACATTTTAGCTGCATATTACCAGAAACACTAGTTAGTTTTTTTCTAAATGAACTATTCCTCTGCAGTATTATTTTAATATTTGTTGTATGAGAAACAATTATTAGAAATAAAATAATGGTGAGGGGTTTTTGCTTTATTTCTTGATCTAATAAGAGAGGATAAAAATAATCTCAGTATTTTAAATAATACACCAAAATTAAGAAATGCAATGCAATCTACAAAATTTTATTTCCTTAAATGCTTCTTTTCTTGTGATGAAGATAATCATTAAGTAGTTTTGCAAGACATCTATTAATTAAAGTTGGTTTTGGCTGAGATGAAGTTACGATTGGTTGCTCAGGACTACCCAGTCACTGAGAAGAAACCACACTCTATAGAATTAACTATGTTTTTGTCTCCCACCCAAAAAAATACAGAAGCCTAGAAGGAAAAAGAAGATCCCTGGAAACAGCAGAAGAGAGAAAGCCAGAGAAATTAATCAGCAGTTACAATGATTCTGATGCCAGCATTTCTTGTATATCAGGTCCAAATCACATATTGTTTGGATTTGTAGGAAGGAATGGGAGTTTATATATTTCCAAGGAGCAGCACTGGCATATATTTCCAGATGCTGCTTTTTCTATTGATAGACAGCTCAGCTTTAAAGTATACAATTTTCTTGAGTAGCTAAGGTACTAACATTGATTATTTCTTTTTCAATCATTTTTGACACTATTTCTGATCACTTCTTTATCGATATTGATTTGAGAAACTGTAGTTTTAAAATAATTACTGGGAATGTACCTTACATGACACTGATGTTAGAGGTCATTCGACAAGAACAAGTGCAATTTAAGGCAATTAGTTTTGCCTAACTGCAATATATATTCTAATGCAGAGGAATAACCATTAAATACCATAATGAGGCCACCTAAATACCACCTGTTTTAACAGCCATCTAGATCCAGTATTTTGAATTGGTAGTCTGTTAATCTTGTTTCCTCTCATTTTCCCAACATGCCTTATGTCCAATATCAACTACAACTCAATGTTCTTCCATAAACTGTGAGCAACAGAGAGACATCAAAGCAGAGACAGAAATAAGTTGTATCAGAAAATACCATAGTATACAATGGAACAAGCACTGCCAGTGTTGTAGTTATTCTTAGTGAAATGGAACAGTGCAGGCTGGGGTACTAGACCTTTCATGTGAGTTTGAGTATGCAACCTTCCAGAGACCTCGCTTTTGAGTCTCCTCCAAGGGCAGTACCACATAACAAGATGAGTGTGTCTCATCCTGCGAAGGTCTCCCATCTTTCATGACCGACGTTCTTTTTTATACTTTAATAATGCTTGTGTGTTCCTGCCCTCTGTGAATCAGTTTTCACGTCTGCTTTACTTTTCTCATTCATGACAAAATGTACCCGTCTGGGTTCTCTCTTTTTAAGCTGAATGTTGAACTTCCTCTCTACATGAAGCTCTGGTGAGACTCTGACTGTGCTTTCTCAGCTGGATTTCTTGGTTTCCCACATACAACATGTACAATCTTTGCAGCTTAACACAGGAAGTGCTCACAACCTACCTTACTCAATTAATTTTGCTTTCTACCAGATTTAAAAGGCTTCATTAACTACGTAGAGAGAAATTTGGCCCAGTAGCAGCTACATCTTGCTGTACCATCACTGAAGGAATCTACATAGTCTTCTTATGAAAAAATTACAATAAGCTATGCTTTGATAGGTTTTCCTGAGACAAGAAAGCACATGGAAGACTGAGGTGCTGAATCTCATGTTAACTTTGTAGTTGGTCTTTTCCTCTAGCTCAACAGTTCTGCCATCACAAAAAAAAACCTCAAACCAAACCAAACAAACCAAACCAAACCAAACCAAACCAAAAAATTCTATATAGTTTACTTACTTGGTATCAGCTTGTACACACATTACATAAAAAAATGTAGGGCCCAATCTAATAACCACTTATGTCAGTTAAGATCTAATATTGATTTTAATAACAATGGGCTGTGAACTTTCATAGGAAATTTCACAGGAAAATATAAGAGTACAAATCCGACCATGAATCTCCTTTGTACTGGCAATGTTTCATATCCCCAGAAAATGGAACAAATCAGAAATTAAAATAAGTTAGTAGACTTTTCTTTCAATATTTCGTATAAGATTGACTACTTCTACATGACAAGGTCAATACATATATCAGTAAAGAGAAATGTAAGCAATTACAAAAATCTCAATAACACATGCAGTCTTTCCCTCACACAGGTGCATGCAGGGAATAGAACAAACTTTTTTTTTCTTAGAAAATAGATAGTAGAATCTTTAACTGATACAAAGATCAGTATTTTGTACCTTTCAAAACATTATTATCATTGAAGAGAAAAAGGGAAATACCCCTACTAGAAAGAATCTGTTTCACATTTTCTAGATCCCTTCCTGATTGGACAAATAGATTGGGTGTAGATTGCAACAAACAAGCTTCAAAGCAGGCAACAGGAAAAAAAATGTAGAAATGACTAAAAATACGATGTCTTTTCTTAGCAAGGTTGTCATCAAATTCTCTGGCAATAGGTGATGCAAACATCTGCTAGGAATCTGCATGTGTCCTGTCTTCATACACAGGGTGGGCTAGGTAGCCTCACAAGACTCCCTCATTCCTCACGATTCTTGCAGAGTGTCTTCAGATTTTCAAGACAAATGGTGGCATAAAAGACAAATAGTTGCTAAAGAGCCTACATGTGTGTAAAGAAAATGACTGTCATTGTTCAGATGAAATCTGAATTGCTAAAAACTCTGTTTTGGAGCAATATTATGGGCTGGGATTGAGTGAAGATATTTAAAGCATTTTTTGTTTGTTCTTCTGCCAATAAAGGTAAGCTCTAGAGAAGAGATGAGTTTTGATTCCACATATATATTCTTTGTTTCAGAACAGGTTGGAAAGACAGAAGCAGATGGATAACATTTGGGACATTTTGTCAATTCATCTGTTAATAAATGAAACACTCACACAGGCTGCATTAATCAAAGTCCTTATGTCTCGAGCACTGCCAGTAGCCCTGAAAGATATCCTCTGAGAACATTTTTGATGGCGGATAGCTGAGGTAAATAGTAGCATTTGCAACAGCCAATAGCCATATCGCAGCTTCTTGAATCAAGAACTCTGTTGTGGTCACACCTGGAGTTATTTCATCAGACACACCTTTTTACCAGTAATAAAGTTTACTAAGTTTGCCCAGACAGAACTAAGGCAATATATGGCTTACAAAATCTTTTTCTATTATTTCTGAGAAACAAAGCAAACATATTACCAGGTGGTTGCTGCTGCTGCTGATCTAGCTGATATTAACCTGCCTGTTACTACTTTGTGTTCCCTGGTGTTCCTAACATATGTGTTGTTCCATGGTGTGTACCTACATATGATATCTTGGATTTCTCATTCAACAAAGGGTCATAGAACAAGGCAGCAACTTAAAAGATACTGTATGCAGTGGAAATAAAATAGATATTTAATTGCCTTTTGTAGTTCAGATTAGCAATTTGGAAAGAAATACTAGGATATGAAAACAAGTATTATCACAATTCTTTTGAAAGCTAACTTTCCCAGCCTTTGGAAACATTGTGTATTACCTAAACATATTCTAGCTACACGTTCTAGCCCACCATAAGTCAACACCAGAGTATGTAAATAAAATGTAATCTCTTATATCATCAGATGATGTACAGAGAACAAAACTGCCAATTTCTCTGCTTGCACACAGCATTTTTCAGTGTTTCATCATTGTTAGTATGATCAAATGATGCTGCCAAGTAGGCAATTTTTCTTTGTAAAACGTGTAGATATTGCAGTGATGTGCAGATATACTTTTCAGCATACTAGTTAACGTGAGTGGGTGGAGTTAGGAAAGTCAAAGTTCAGATGTTGAAACCAGTAAGGGAGATGAAGGACAATGAGATGAAAGGCTGAGAAAAATGTGGGGCCCATGTTAAATAGAGAAGTGAACTTAGTGACAAAAGACAGAAAAAGCTGAGGTGCTTGGTGCTTGTTTTGTGATGTTTTTGGTGATAAGGTCTACCATTTCATTCCCTGATTTCCTGAGCTTAGTGACAGAATTTGTGAGACTGTAGAAATACCTACATCAGAAAAAGGCAGAGCAGGGAACACTTAGCCCACCTGGACATGGGACAGAGGGTGTTTGAACTGCTGACCAATGTCACTGAAAGGCTGCTTTCTTTCCTCTTTGAAAGATTATGTCAATCAGGGAAGTTCCTGATGAATGGGAAATACCAATTTCACTCTGATATTTATGTGGGGCAAGCAGGAGGATTAGGGGAACTAGGGGCTGATCAGCATTCCTTGGTCCCTAGGAAGATGAATGAGCAAGTCTTTCTTAAAGCCATTTCCAGGCACTTGGAGAACAAAAACATGATTTGGAACAGCCAGTGTGCATTTGCCAAGGGCAAATTATGCCTGCCCAACCTAATAGCCTTCCATGATAAAATGACCAGCTTGATGGATAAGGGCAGAACAGTGGATGTTTTTTTATTAAAGACCTGCGTGATGGGATCCAAACAAGTCTGTAGACATCATCAAATGGAGGAGGAAAGGTCAAGACACAAGAGCAGTGCTGCTGTTCATGGAAGCTTCAACATGCTGGAGGACCTTGTGAAGTTCAGCACAGGTAAATTATTTTGTCTTTTATGGCCAATAGCTGAAGGAACACTAGAATTTGCTCGAGAGCATTATTCTCTTAAACATAAAACCAAGGTGTAGTCTTTTTTTAAGAAAGAGAGCAGTGCTATCAGCTGTTGTCACTGTATGGTTTACTGGAAAAAAAATTACAGTACATAATCTATCCACAGATCTACCCCACAATGTTGTTATTCAGAAACAAACTATACAGATGATTCACATTTTGACAATCCTATTTCATGCAGTGTCACTCATCTTAGACAACTACTACTCTAGCATTTGACTTTTAATACTTCAAAAATCTCATGTTCTCATGTGGCTAGTAGACATCACTGTAACATAAATACAATTCCAGTTCTAACTATTCCTGCTAAAACAAAACTAAAATCACAAGTACAATGAAGATACCTAAAGATCTTATTTGATCTCGTAAAACCTGAACCTCCTCTCTCTTGGTAGTTTAGCCTTTTGCCAATATTCTTCTTGAAGTAAATGAAAGTCTAAAACAGAAATAAACATAAAAATGAAAGAAAAAATGAAACAAAAAACCTCCATTGTTGTCTGTCCCCGCACTCTTTTTATGATGGACTGTAGCACACCCTTTCCAGTGCCTTGGATAACCTCTTTTTTCATTAGTGAATCAGAAAAAAAATAATATTTCTTGGTTTCTACACTCCTTATGAGCAAGTTCAGCACCATAAGCTTCATATAGCTTCCCTCCTCTACTATCCTTTAAGGTTAGGTCTTAAGTAACTTCCACAGTCTTATTTCCAGGATCTTGTATTTTCTTCCCAGACCACATGTGTATGATTTCTCCTAAAGCTAGTTCTGTGGTTGCTTTGTGTCTTGGGAATGAGATCTTCCAAACAGATTCACTGAACGATTACAGGTCAGAAATACAGGGTATAATATATGAAAGAAAGGTAAAAAACTATTTGCCAATGTGTTTAACACGTATAGAAGAGGTCGTATGCAAGTGTGCACTCCCTAATAAGTTTTGGAAGTGAACAGAAATAATTAATATTTATTATTCTATATTCCTTGCTTTTGTGGCCCATACCTCTATCCAAATATGCCGAAATACTTGATTGGTTTAAGATCGTCTGCTTTTAGCAGAAATTTTACATATCAGGTCTTGTTTTAGAAAGACATTTGAGCAGATTTAGCATTGGGTTAATAAAAACAGATACTTTTAACATGCAAATATATAATATATACAATAAATATACAGTTATAGACAAAGAACCTGTGGTTTTCAGAGCTAGAGGCAAATATATTTCACTTTCTTAGAAGGTAATGCAATTTGGCTGATGTCCACTTTTCTGGCAATCACTGGACATCAGCTAAAGGCCGCTTCTTTTGATATTTTATTTAGATGACTCAGTGCCCTTCTGCTGTCTCAGCACTGGAATGTAACCCAAGTGATGATAATAATAAGTCTAAAATTAGGGAATATGGGATCAGAGGTAAAATGCTACCAGTCTCTTTTTCCTTGTGATAAGAAGATGTACTGACTGTATAGAATCACTGCAGCAAGTTGCAAATGGTGTATGAAATTAAAAATCCTCTGGCCAGTGCACAGAGACAACACAGGTAACATACTGCACGTACTGCTGTGTTGTGGTATTTGCAGTGATATTTAACTTAGGTACATCCTTTGACAAAACACAAGCAAACAAACCAAAAACCCAGAACAGAAGTATTAGACAAATTGTAGGTGGGGGGAATTAACATTAAGCTATATTTTGTTTGTTCTTACCTCCCCTTCCCAATTTCCTCCCTCCTTCCCCACCAAACTTCCTCTGAAGAGCATCTTACACGGAGATTTGGACTCTGGCAAAGTACCTTGCCAGCAGATAGCTCCTGTAGACTTATGCATAATGCTATGGGACATGCAGACACACTTGGAAGAGCCACAGGTGGGAAGAGAAGAGAACAGAAGGGCTGAGAAAATGAACCTTGTCCTGAACAATCTGAGTTAAAACAGGTAAGGAGATGAGCTCAAAAGCTATACCACAAAGTTGCCTCCAGGTTCTGCAGCTTCCCAGTAATGCTAACAAAAGTAAGTAACTGAGTTTTTAAACATAGACTTTAAAATTCCTTTAGCTTTGACAAAGTGTGTGAATCATCCAATTTTTCTACACTCATCCAACACCATATCTTAAATAACTAAGGAAAAAAAGAAGAAACATGTGAGGAAATCTCCCATAGTGTTTGACATTTCATTTTGTATTTTTGAAGTTGTTTTATTTTAGCAGAAAGGTATAGAAAATGCCTACAATTCAGTGCAGTTTGATGTAAGATACACTGAAATATTTCTAGAAAATGGTGGTAAGAAGTTATTTTGTTACTCTCTCCATTTAACGAATGGCTACACAATTAAAAAAGAAAGTCTTATATTTCAAATCTGATGTCTACCTTCCTTTCTATTTTGCTTTACTAATCTGAACTGCCATTAGAGCTAAGGCTCCCATTTTATGAGTAGCTGTTATGCACTTAAAAATAATCTACCTTTAAAATGGTGTCCTTCTGTCCCCTATTTTTCCATCCTTAAAGTTGACAAATGTGATCCTGAATCAGATTTTGAGTACCACTGGCATGCAGTCTAGTAAAAGGTTCTGTACTAAATAGTATTGTAGGTGGGGGGACACATATATATGGCAGAATGGTAGTCTAGTATATCACAAGCCAGCTGGGCTAGGAACATTGTAATTTTCTAATTGGAAAACAGGAACACTCAGATTTTTTAGGGACAAATAAACGAGGTTCTAAGCCTTGCTATTTAAATAGCAAATTTATTTTAGCTTACTGAGAGGTTTGAAAACTATTTTTCTAGCATTCTCAGTTTATCCTTACAGGACAAAGACCTCCCTTTACAAGTCAACAATAAAATGAATGTAACTCTTTTATAAGTTTCTATAATATAATTTTCATAAAATAAGTAATGTAAGTGTGTGTAGGCTGGGCCTTGATATTTTATATTATGTTTACTTTGCATGAGTAATGAAGTCACCCAAGATAATGTATTAATATTCAGAGCACACTGAATCTATATTGTCAGATGTTATGTATAAAACTGAAAGAACTGAAAGACTGTAATAATGCATTTTAAAAATGAAGCAGTTATTTGGCCACTACACTAACTCTGCCACACTGCATATGTTGATGACTGCTCTAATATCTGAAAAACTAGCTACTGAAATTACCAGCAAAGATTACACATATTTATTAAAATATAAATAAAATAAAATTTGAACTGGATACCAATAAATTATTATAATAGACCTGTACTAATTGCCTGTCCTAAATTAAGGTGAATCTATCTGGTATGCATCCTCCATAGCCATCACAAAAAGATATATTCTGTATTTCGCTAAGTGAACCAGAATAAGTCTAGTTTAACAATGGAAACACCAGCCACCCATGCAAAAAAGAATTGTACTGGCCTGAATTTGGGTGGTTGTTTCCTTCCATGCTAATAGAAGCAGAGAGCATCTATAATTACTAGTGAGTCTGCACATCTTGTCAAGGATCCAGAGTGAATGAAAATTTAGTCTATGTTTTTTTCCATCTATTAAAATAATATAATATATACCTTGATTTTTTTTTTCTTCAGTTTGGTGAAAGCTTTGTCTTTCAGAGTTTTACAAGCATTTTCATTTCTAGAATTAAGCAAACTAATCAGGGAAATTTTTTTTAGGGTGGAAGACATTTTAGGAAAATGATTATATATATCACAGTTACAGACTTGAACAAATAACTGATTTCTTGGTTCACTGGCAGTTCAGAAAAGAAGAATTCAGCTAGTGCAAGGTGAACTTTAATTCATCCTCCAGGTCAGCCAGCAAATCAAAAAGGAATTATTTGGGATGATATGAAATATTTGCAACAAAATGAGTATTTAATTTCAAACATGCACACTTATAAAGGCTTAAAAAGATAAAGGAAATGTAAAACTGAAATGTAAAGCCAAAATGTAAATTTGAGTTTTTAATAAAAAAAAAAAATCAGCTTTTATATCTTTTGACATGAGCTATTTTTTCAGCATTCTAATGGACAAAACATTTTGATGTTTGCAAACTGTATTTTTCACCAGAGGAAATACAGTCCTGGTGAAAATCGTTATCCATGGCTAATAATGTTATGGTGGGTACAAAACTTTGTACTAAGTGTTACAACAATTTGTGTACCAACTCAAGATTACAAATCTTCAGAAACAGCATAATTTGCATACATTCAGTAGGTGAAATTGTACTGAAAAAATAAAATGAACATGTAGCAGGATTCCTAACTTGAATCTTTTCCCTAATTCACTTCCTTTTAGACTCCAACTACCCAATATCTGCCTGGACTAAATTTTTCTGTGACAGAGCTTTCTTCCTTAGCTCCAAATCAGGATGGACTCTAACAACCCCTTGCCATGCCATAGAGGAAGTAGCAATTAACTCACACTCTTTTTCAGGATTCTGATATTTGCCAGCAGACTGCTGTAACAAGAAACATTCAAAAACTTATCACATTCAGGCTGATTTGAAAGCAATGTAAATTTCTTAGCATGTTGCCTACTTGTTCCCAGTGGAGAAGCAACAGGGTTAATTTTCTGCAGCATGACAGGATGTGCAAAATATTTGAAGAGGAATGTTTAAATCACTAACATCTGGTGGAATTCAAGTGGATTCTTTATACGATTTTTCAGGAGCTCAGTGGTAGATGTTGAGAACTACACTGAGTACACACTGAACAGAGATATTCTATAAGATTCATTTCAGACAACTGTTCAGTGTTTGCTGTGAATCTATTCCCAATTTTGAGATCCTACAGCTGTTTCACTATTTTGGAAAAAGTGCATTAAGATATCTGATGATTCGAAGGATTTGGCAAAATAAATATGGACATTACCATCTACTATACTGCACTATTCAATGTTTTGCACATTTTTGTGTGTAAAAAGTCAACTTGCCTCTTCAATTGTCTCTTATGTATATGAATGAAGACTTTATTACATCAGCAATTAATCTGTATGTTGAATGACAAACACACAGTATGTCATTCTTGTGTGTTTATTATTATTATTGTGTTATGTTTCAGTTTTAACTATATTTTCAGTTCTTTAGATTTTACTGTAAAATACTGAAGCATGAGACAGTAGTATAATAGCTTTTATAAGACCTATGAGGAATGGGAACTGAGTGTTAAGAAAGAGATAAATGTCCACAGCAATTCAGAACAATTACCCATGAAGATCTCTGTTCTGAGTCTCATGTATAGTTACTATAACAACATATTTCAAAAGAAATATATAAAATCTGATGGGGTTTTAAAACTATTAAGTTAATGGTTGGCTTATGTCTCTGGGAATAAAGATAAATATTGTATAGGAATTAATGTATGAGCCACTGAATTGAAAAAAATCTTATTATTTGTAAAAATATCCAGTCTTAAAACCAGATCTAAATAATACCTTTGCCTTATTACAAAAACATGGATATGGGGTTTAGACTTACACTGTGCATGACAGACACATTAGTTATTGATATATACCAGTCTAGATAGATATTGATAGATTCGTAGATATGACACATGCATATGCACAGATATTTCAACTATTTGAATTTTTTTCCTTTTTAATTTTATTAGGCATTCTTTAAATCCTATTTTGTGTAAATGAATATAAATATATTATGATCATAAGCAATATATTCAGAAATATATTGCTCATAATGATACTGCAATTTTTTTCCTTCTTGATCACATAGGTAGGATCTTTAATAATGCCTAAACAATTTCTCAGCACAGCTTCCTCTGGAATTCACTGAGTAGTGATAACCTTCTGTGTCCTTTTGGTAAAGATATCTTTATATTCCTGCTATTATTTCAGTCTCTTTTTTGAATTTTTGTCTTTCTACATAATTTTTATCCTAGATAGTAAGACAAACATGTTTTATGTTTGTAAGTCAACAATATTTTCTTGGTTCCTTTATTAATAAAGCTTAGCATATTGTTTGAGGGTTTTATATACCCATGATGGCAGAAGAGTTTATTCACTTACAGTGTATTTGACTAATACTGAGAAAATGCTCAATATTTAATTTACGTACTTATCATACTATGCTAATTAGTAGAGATTTAAATCCGGGCAGTCTGATTCACTAATTTGCCATGATAATAATAATAATTTATTATTTGATATGCATAGACAGTATGCTTAATCTTTCTAAGGTGTGTTAAGAGATCCTAAAGTTTGTTAAGCCAAATGCATTTGGAAAGAAGGCAATTAAAGGATTTGGATGACTTTGTGAGAACTTTCAGTAGTTTGCCTACTGTCTAAAAAGCTGCAAAGGATAAATTCAGTTTTAAGAATGTAAAAATTATCTCTGACTCTCATGTTGTTAAAAAGTATAATCTCAATTAATACTGTTCCAGGAAATGGTTAAGTGAAAGCTCTGCTCTTTGAAGTTAAGATTTGTTCCTTTCATATTTCCAAGATGTACTCAAGATATTATTTCAGAATTATGTGCTTTTCCCAACAGAGTAAAAAATAACGATCTCCTCTTTTGTTCTTTTTACAGTCTCTTCATAGTTTTGCAATATAATATGTTCCTGGTTTTGTATGGAGGAACTGTGATAAATGACGTTGTGGGAAACATAGTTTGTGTGGAATAGATAAGAAACAGGTACACTCATGTAGGAAGGAACAGATAAATTCTCTTTATCTGTATTTATCCTTGGCTGTGTTTGAGTTTTCCTGGTCTCTGTAGTGGTCTTGCTGTAGTGAAATTGGTCTTTTTGATACACCCAGTCTTTTTGTCACTGTTACTCTTAAACAATGGTAAATCAGAACGGTCCATCTGAACAAATACTCAGACATTCACAAAATGATAAATGATAAATGATAAATGATAAATGATAAATGATAAATGGTGGTGTCAAGAATATACAGCGACCTCTGAACATGGAAGAAAAGAAAAAGATACTTCTCAGGAGAAATACGTTGATTATGGATATTTCATCCTGTAAGAGAAACAGGTATGTGGGCAAATAATTATCAAGAAATGCCCATGTTCATACATACAGAATAAACTTGGTCTGTGCAAGTAATTCCAAACCAAAAGATAAAGAAAATGAAGAAATAAAATATATAACTGAGTGATAGGACTTACAAATATTCAGTATTTTTGCAAGAGTAATTTTGAACAGTTTGCTGTAAATCAACCAACCAACAAACCAAAAAGCATGGTTTAGAGAAAACTATTATGAAATTTCAAGAGAATTGTGACTTGGCAATTTTCAGTGTTTGACAGAGTGTATCCATAGTATGGCATAATGACAGCTTCAACAATACTCAGAATTTTGTTTTTTCCATGAATGACATTAAATGTATTTCTGAACAGTACATTATATTCATTTTATGTGAGTGACTGAAGATGACTGATATGAATAATTTTATACGATGCATATTGAAATAAATATCACTTATGTAGCATAATTGCAAATTTATAGGTAGAATAAGAATAACCTTCACACTGTAGACTCCTAAAAAAAAAAAAAAAATAAAAACAGTAGGCATAGGCCTCTTGCATTTACACACAAAACACAAATGCGTGTGCTCAGAACCTGACTTCACAATGTGCTCACACATACTTCACATAAATAAATAAAGCAGGAAAATAAACTAATTTAAAAATACTATTTTGTCGCAGATGATAACTCTCCAGGACCAATTCTAGAGCTGGTTGAATTAATTTTCCAAGAATATAGGGAATTGTAGTAGGCAAATGAGCAAGGAGAATGTGAAATATAATATTACAAGTTTAAATTTGAGTTATATATTATTGTTTGTATTTAAAGGCAAGGAGAAGTAGAGATAGTTTCCCTCCAAAATCCCAAAAGCTTCCCTTTTGACTGTTTTATCTTTGAATTAAAAGGTGTGCACTTTTCCTCTACAAGAAAGGTGCACAAGTTAAGCAGTAACAGAACATTAAGAAATATTTCTTCTACTCAGCTTTCCTGGACAAACAATTATCTCATCTAGAATAGAATAATTTCAGCTGGGAGGGACTGTCCTGGTTTTGCTAGGATAGAGTTAATTTTCTTCTCAGTAGTTAGAAGAGCCATGTTTTGGTTTCAGTTCAGACTTGCTTTAAGAACATTGCTGATAAAAGTACTAATGTTATTAGTTGCTGCTGGAGCTCAAGGCCATCATGTTTGGCTGTTCACAGCTGCATTAGGACTGGGAGGGAGAAGTACAGTGAATAGCAAAGCCCAAAAGTGGCATTTGGATATGCCACTGAGATATTCCATATTATATCATGTCATGTTTAGTATATTATCCAGGGCTGACTGGAAAGCAGCTGGGGGTGGGGGGATTCCCACTTTTTTTTTTCCTCAGGCTCTC
>NW_010288909.1:0-2626 GCF_000700745.2 Antrostomus carolinensis | reverse complement strand
GGTTTTGGTTCAGGACTGTTGCTTCTCTGGGATCGTTATCCAGGAATGGGCCGGGCTTATCAGTGGGTGGTAAGCAGTTTCACTGGGTTATCACTCATTTGCATATCTTATTACTGTTATCATTATCACTACTATTTTAATATTAGGGTTTTTTTTTGTTTTTTACTTTTGTTTTTGTTGGGGTTTTTTAAAAAGTTTTATTTTATTTCTATTATTAAACTGTTTTTATCGCAACCTACAAGCCTCCTAATCCTTGCCGCCAGTCCTCTCCTCTATTCCCTGGGGGTGGGGGTAAGTGGGTGAATGGCTGTGTTGGCTGCTAGCCAAGGGCTAGCCCAGTGAAACTATCTCAGTCTTTTGGTGCCCAATGTGGGGGACAAAAGGTTGAGATAACAACAGTTCTGACCAAAGTGTATTAGACAGAATTTGCAATACACATTTGTTATGATGACTTGGTTGTCAGTGATCGGAATGTTGTTGTACTGGATTGCTGAGTTGTTCTTTGAAGTGGAACCTTACATGCCGCTTATATTTTTCACCATCCCTAGCTGTTGGTTTGGGGCTAGGGGTCCTGTTATGCTGTGTGGTACAGTGATGGTTGTTAGTATCATAAAAAGATTGGTAGTCAGAACAATTTTGTACCTGTACTCAGCGATGGCAAGCAGAACAAAGAGCAAAGCAGCAGAATCTCCACATTTCTCTTTGAAGTGGAACCTTACATGCCGCTTATATTTTTCACCATCCCTAGCTGTTGGTTTGGGGCTAGGGGTCCTGTTATGCTGTGTGGTACAGTGATGGTTGTTAGTATCATAAAAAGATTGGTAGTCAGAACAATTTTGTACCTGTACTCAGCGATGGCAAGCAGAACAAAGAGCAAAGCAGCAGAATCTCCACATTTCGGGAGCTATCTGGTGAATGTTCTTACCAATTACACCAGTGTTTTTTTTCCTCTGGGAAGGAGAACATCTTCGTTCAATTTCCCGCTCCCAGTTACAAAAGTTTTTGAGAATTTTGAATATTCTTGGGATAATCAAACTAGCACAATCGTGTTGCTAGTTCTTCTGAATGTATGCCAGGTATTAATGCATGTTAGACTACTTAGGAGAATCACCCCATCTGCCCCTGGAGTTACTTCAATCTCTTTGACTGATACTGTGGCTACTCCAGTTCTGCGGCTACCCCAGTTGCTTCAACCTTGGCGACAGTCACTGGCAGCATCTCCTACACCTACAGCAAGCAATGTAGCTACTCCAACCCCTTCAAGAAACACTGCAGATGAAATAGAGAATCAACACGTGCCAGTATCAGTTGCCCCTGTACGAAAGAAGTGGACACGAAAGTCAGTACGTTTACAGAGGGATGAAGATTAAGCTTATGATCTTCCTAAGGAGGAATAGGAGGAGGAAAGGGGAGATGGAAATGGAGACAGTACAATAACCACTCAATCTCTAACCCGGAGTGAGCTGTAGAATATACAAAAGATTTCACCCGTTACCAAGGTGAGCACCTCATTATTTGGCTGCTCAGATGCTGGGATAATGGGACCAGTAGCATGGAGTTAGAGGGTAGAGAAGCCAAACAGCTGGGATCCCTCTCTAAGGGAGCAGGCATTGATAAAGCAATTGCAAGAGGGGACCCAACCCGCAGTCTTTGGAGGCGGCTCTTGGGGAGTGTGAAGGAAAGGTGTCCCTTCAAGGACGATATTATATGCAACCCAGGCAAATGGACCAGCATTGAGAAAGGGATTCAGTATCTGGGGGAACTAGCTGTGCGGGAGCTGATTTACTAAGACCCAAGGGACTTGAGGGTAACTGAAGACCCAGATGAAATCCCGTGCACAGTACCCATGTGGCAAAATGTTGTACGGAGTGCACCAGCATCATATGCCCGCTCATTGGCAACAGTAGAAGTAAAACAGGTTGAGGAGGCACCAACTGTAAATGAAGTAGCTATCCAGCTCTGGGGATTTGAATACAGTCTCTCTGTCTCTATACAAGCCTGTGTCTCGGCCGTGGAAAAACTACTAGAAGTCCTGGAGAAACATGTGGAGGAACTGTCTCAAGAGATCCAGTGATTTGAAGACAGGCTCTGCCCTCCACCTGTTCGTACCTATGTCTCAGCTGTTAGGAGCATTTCCCTGCTCAAGATAGATGGTACACACCATGGGGCACACTGTGGTATTACTTGAGTGACCATGGAGAAGACATGAGAAAGTGGGATGAGAAACCTACCTCGGTCCTGCAGGCATGAGTACATGAGCTGCAAAGAAAAACAGGTACAAATACGGATGCTTCTGATCCTTCTAGGAAAAATGCTGCTCCAGTCTCCAGTGAACAATTCCCCAGACAGAATAGGAGGGCTGATGCTACTCTCAATCCTTTCCTTGATCCTAATCCTTTTGGTCTTATTTCAGCAGAAGTGAGTGATGAATATGTTGACCAACAGTAGAGGGGCCCTGCCACCAGCCAGGTGGAGGAAAGGGATAACCCAGTTTATTGGACAGTGTGGATTTGTTGGTCTGGCATATCTGACCCCCAGCAGTACAAAGCTTTAATGAACACTGGTGCCCAATGCACCGTGATGCCATCGAACTTAAAAGGAGCAGAATCCATCTGTATTTCTGGAG
>NW_010288908.1:0-14998 GCF_000700745.2 Antrostomus carolinensis | reverse complement strand
GGTTGAGGTCCTCAAGCCGCTTGTGGGGGCTCTGATCTCCCTTCTAAGCGTCCCCAGTGCCATTGAGGGGGACATGGAGGGTCTCTGATCAGCCTTATTCGGCTCCCTAATCCTTCTATGGGGCGTGCGATTCTCTTAGAGGGTATGGAGCCTTATAGCCTTCTTGTGGGGTTCCCCAGGCCCTTTGTGGGGGGGTACAAGGCTGGCTCATGTTCTCCTTGTAAGCGTCCGCAGTCTCTTTATGGGGGCTCCGATCCCATCTGTGGGGTGCCATCCTCCCAGGGACCATCCTGGCCTCGCTGCTGGGAGCATGAGGAGCCCTGCCTCTCTTTAGGGGAGCATTGGAGAGGGCCCATATTCTCCTTTTGGGGTTCTCACCTCTCTATTGTAGGTACCACAGTCCCCTTGCGAGCAAATTGGTGGGACCTGGAGGGTTCCCATTTGTGGGGTGATCCTACTGGAATCCCCAGTCCCCCATGGGTGTAGTCCTCATCCACTGTGGAGAAAGTGTGTTGTCCCTGATCCATCTCTTGGGACATTCAGTCCTCTGTAGAGTGACTGGTCAGCCCAGGATGAGAGGGAGCACAGGGTGGCCCCCAAACCCCTGGAGGGGTGATTCCCTCATATACACCTTGAAAGGTAAATGAGGTTCAGAATTAGGTGACTCCCGTCCTCCCTGGGGGGTAGTTGAGGGTAGCTGTGATTTCCTTTGGGGACAGAGTGGGTACAGTGATATGCCCAAGGGATGCACGTCTGGAGCACTGTGAGGTCTCTTTTCACAGAATCACAGAATGGTTTGGGTTGGAAGGGACCTTTCAAGGCCATCTAGTCCAACCCCCCTGCAGTGAGCAGGGACATCTTCAACCAGATCAGGTTGCTCAGAGCCCCATCCAACCTGACCTTGAATGTTTCCAGGGATGGGGCTCCTACCACCTCTCCGGGCAAACTGGGCAAGTGTTTCACCAACCTCATCGTTAAAAAATTTTTCCTTATATCTAGTCTGAATCTTCCCTCTTTTAGTTTAAGACCATCACTCCTTTTCCTATCACTACAGGCCCTGCTACAAAGTCTGTCTCCATCTTTCTTGTAGGCCCCTTTTAAATATTGGAAGACTACAATAAGGTCTCCCTGGAGCCTTCTCTTCTCCAGGCTGAACAACCTCCGCTCTCTCAGCCTGTCCACACAGGAGAGGTGTTCTATCCCTCTGATCATTTTTGTGGCCTCCTCTGGACCTGCTCCAACAGGTCCATGTCTTTCCTGTGCTGAAGGCTCCTTGTGATTATCTTGGTTTCTTCCCTTCTTCTCCTATTACAGAGAGATGCTTTTTCTCTGAAGCTTCCCGCTCTTTTTTTCACTTGTCTGTTCACTTGGACCCAGATGCCTATGGGATGTGAGTGTCCTCTTCATCTTGAATTCCACCAGAGTTGTGCTCCAAAAGTACCTCCACTTGGGCTAACTGTGCTTTTAGTTTTCTGTTCTGTTTTCCACCTCTATAATGTGTCTTAGAGAAGAGAAGTAAAGCATCCTGTGGATGTTTAATGCTATTGTTCTTCAGCTGTTTCTGCCCCTCTCTCTCTTTAGCCCAAGAAGCTCAAATCCTATTGTCTTCCAGTGACTACAAGCGAAAAAAACTTCACTGCTTTACAACCAGATCTTTTTTAAGGGGGGGAAGAGGTCTCATGGAGTGACATTTGCTGTAGATTTAATCATATTGTGATGAAAGAGCATGATGATATCCAAAAAAAGGATGCAGTCAAATGTCCTATGTCTGGGTGCTGTTTGGGGAGCTCTTTTAACTTCAGCCCTGTGCCAGAAGTGCTTAGACTGTCACAGTCCATAGCTTGAGTGCTCCTGGTACAACAGGAGACTCTTGACCTTGGGAAGAGTTTTGTTTCTAGCTTCCCTGGTCAGGAGGAGCAACCACCCATGCTAGGCTGTGGCTGAGTTAAGGCATTTTCTGTGGAGCTTCCAAGGAATGTCACTTACAAATCGTTGATTTTAATTCTCTTCAACTCTACAAGTGTTACAAATTGAGACAAAGACAGACAAAGTATTTATTTTTCTTTTATAGAATGGCTTCAAATGTCACTGCATGTCTGAGTCCCACCAGAGGCAATTGCTGCTGGCTTCTGAAAATCCTCAGCAATTCATGGATTACTTTTCTGAGTGAGTTTGTTCTATATTCTTACCCAGGTCTTCATTTCTGTATCACATCTGCTCGGCCATACCTCTAAGGCCCGGTCATGTCCCATTGAAGATACTTTATTCTGAAACATTTTAGTATCAGCTCTTTTTTTAATGACAATTTGAAAGTTTAGGCAATGCCACTTTTGAATGCACGTAAGAGATTTCAGGGAGCTGTGGTATTTTATCAAATCTGACAGTTTTATTGCGTGTCTGAGTTCTGTTTTAGGTTGCTCTGTGTTACACAGTACGTCACCTGTTCCGCCCCAGCTGAGTGACTGCCACACAGGCAGAGTTACAAAGAGCTGAAAGAACCATTACAGAGAGATAACAAGTCAGGGGTGTGACTAATGTCCCACAGTTTCCCCCAGTCCTTTGTCCAGCTGACCTGCACAGACAGCTGGGTTGACTGGAGCTGTCTTAGCACGAGCCTGAAGCGAGGCTTTATGCTCCAGCCTTTGAATTAGCAGTGAGATGAGTGATTGATCTGCCCCCTCTACCACTGCTGCCCTTTGTCCTGTGTTTTGTGTCAGTCAACTTGGGAAGATACTGGGTAATGAAATACCAGCAATTAGTGGGAAGTGTTTAGATTTTGTTCTTTCCTTTTTATCAGTTTGAAATGATATTATCCTTTTGAAGTTTTAACTTGTGCTTGCAGGTACTATATTGTGTTTCTTTGTGCATACCTACTGCAATTAATGCTACCTTACTGAAAAAGGGAAATGAGTCCCTGAATTTCATCATGTTCAGTTCAGAAGAATACTCATTTTTATACCACAGATATTTCATTGTTAATGACAATAGCAAATTGCTTTGTAATTGCTCAAGTTTTACTAAAATACTTTCTTTTTCTCCCCTGAGGGAATTCCGAAATGATTTCCTAGAACTGCTCAGGAGGCGATTTGGTAAATATTTTACTGTTTGTTTGCTTGTTTGTTTGTTTGTCTTTTATTAGTTCAGTGCAAGAAGTTTTGGTTGCTTTCTTCTAGGTCTCTTAGTTACATTTAATAATAATAATAATTCTGTATTTCAGGAACAAAGAGAGTCCACAATAATATTGTGTACAACGAATATATCAGTCATCGAGAACACATCCACATGAATGCCACGCAGTGGGAGACGCTGACTGATTTTACTAAATGGCTGGGGAGAGAAGGTAAATGTAGTTGCTCAGGGCTGGGAAGTTTTATAATTAGTGGGTAATTGCATTGCTGATAAATGATCAGTAAACATTTATGTTAGTTTTCCCATTTCCTTTTTCTTTCTTCTCCTCTCCTCCTGCGTATGTATTAACAGATTTCCAAACATATTTCTGTGCTAACCATTAGGAATTTGCTTGTGAAAAATGTCAGAAGTCAGGGATAAATGCATCAATCATGAAACTTTCCTTTGTTTCATCTGTTGCTCTATATTTACTGGAGGTATTGCTGAATTCTAAATCAACTTCCAACAGTTGCCATTTAAAAATGAAAAACTATGATAGAACATTTCTTATGACTACAGAATCCTTCCATATTTAAGGTGACAAGAAACAAGCAGTCTTTTTAATTTCTGGCATAACAAAAGGGTTAAAGCTTGAGATCTTCACTTTTGTGTTCAGTGGGAGGAAGAGAGATTAAGTGGCACTGTGGTATGACAGAAAGTTTACTTTGGCCCTGATTGCCTGTGTCCTACAGGATACACTCATGAGTGTTTGAAAAGTCACTCTAGCGAGAGTAACAATAACGTAGCATAGTAAAGTTTTCCTGCAGTGTGATGCTATTAGTGTGTATTGTTTATATATGTTAGATTTCTGTTTTCTTCCTTGTTAAAACAATGGGAAGGAAACATTTTCTTCAGTAAGGGAAGTATTATAAAACACTCCATCCACTTTATTACATGCTCTGGCCTATTTCCAAATAGAACTGGCTTGCTGAAGGGCTGAAGCACATACTAAAGATAATTCAAAGTCAGTTTTACCAGGCTGGTAAGGGGTATATTGTCTCTGATAAAGTATCTGCATTGTTATAGCGAAGGTGGACTGTGAAAATGATCTTGATATTTTCTTTGTCCCTTTCTTACTTTTGTGAGTATTAATCTTACTCTATCTTGTGTTGACTGTTTAGGTCTTTGCAAGGTTGACGAGACTCCAAAAGGCTGGTATATTCAATATATTGATAGGGACCCAGAGACTATTCGCAGGCAACAAGAACAAGAGAGAAAGAAGAAACAAGATCTTGATGATGAAGAAAAAACTGCTAAATTCATTGAACAGCAAGTTAGAAGAGGTTTGGAGGGGAAAGAACTGGTGAGGAAAATTATGCAGTATGTCAACCTTCAGCTCAAAAATCCTCTTGGTTAAATTAATGGTGAATTGGATGCTACTGGGATCCTTGCAGTGGTATTTTCTTTGCAGTCACTTAGAAGGTGATGAGGAATCTTCATGCCTCAAGTTACAAGCTGATTACCAGTTCAAGCTGGGGAGCAATGGGCATACTTGGCTGCATTGTTGCTCTTTTCTAAGCCACAGGGAATAGTCTTTCTCCAGATACTTCTCATACCAGCCTTGATTAACTTGTTTCTGTTGAAACTGCAGTTTGTTACATTTCCTTGACTACCCAACTTGCTGGTGATTTTGACAGCTGATGAGCAAAGGTCCTTTATGGAATTGGGTGTCCCTGCTGATGGCAGGGGGATTGGAACTAGATGATCTTTAAGGTCCCTTCCAATCCAAACCATTCTATGATTCTATGAAATAAATAAAATGAGGCTGAGATTTCAGCTCCTTTTGGATTTGATGTGATTTTGGAATCTACTGGAATTGTATCCTATAGCTCTAGTGTCTCATCCTGGCCATTTCAGACTTTTTTTTAGACTGTCTTCTTCCATACTTGAATCATCACATCAATTCACTTATATTCTGAATTTTTGGTTATCTTAGATGATAACTTGCTCTGGAGGAAGACTTGGAGTTACTTTGTACCTGGCTTGCTTTAGTACTAAAGGAGTAATCATTACTGCTCTTCAAGTGATTAGTGACTTAGAAATCACTCTTGAATTTAGGAAGGGAGAGTAAACAATACAGTAACCAGCATGGCATGTCTTTGTTTATAGCATTTCACAACTTTTAGGACTGCAAATAACAAGTATCTTGTAGAGTGGGGAGGCTGAGATAACCAGGGGGAGCTGGAGTAATCACATCTGCATAGTGAAAAGTTCTGTTTCAATAGTGCTGGTGTGGTATTTGGGATCTGTTTATTTGGCCTCATTCCATGACTTCCATACATGTTGTTGCCTGGGACTGGAACCTCCCATTTCATCCTGGATATTGATAGGTATATTTAAATGCTGTTGTAAACAATTATCTTTTTCTTAATTTAAAACTAATTGAAATGTAAATGGTCTGAACCTTCAGAGCTAAAAATTTGTAAAGATTCCAGAATTTCCTTCTTTGGGTTGTCAGTCTGTCCAGAAACCAGTCTAATCATGCTGGTTCAAACAGAAAACTGCTACAATAAGGCCACTTTCCTTTCATGCTGGAATCGAGCAAGTTTAGACAGCATCTCTGTAGAGAGTGTTAATTAGAGAATTTTGCACAGGAGCCTATAATGAGATAATGTTTCCAATTTATAATCTTCATAAAATCAAGCCAGGTTGAATATTACAGTTGCTTGTAATAATCTCTCAGTAGTCTGTAAAACTGAGGTCATTAATGATCACCAAAAAGTGGTATCTTGGCTCAGTGTTCTGTTTGGCTCTTGAAATGTGTTTTGTGTTCTTTTGGCAGGAAAAGCCAGTCTATACTGAACTGAACAGAGAAAATGAAGAAGAAAAAGGTAACCAGATTTTTATATGTGTCATTTTCTAGAACCTACTGAAGCTGATTTTGTGATTAAAACAAGATGAGCATTGAGTCCTGCTCAGTGCTTCATAAAGTGCTTCGAGATCAATCATGAAGAGCAGTGGAATATGGAAATACAGAGTATTCTTTCTTATAATGTTTCCAGTAATTTATTTTAAAAGCAGAACCAAAACATAGATGAGTAAATATTTTCAAATTTATGATCTTTTCCATTTGCAGATTTTTAAAATTGTAACATCCTTCAATGCAGTTATTTTTAAAGATAGAAATAGAGTAATGTCTTTTTATTTTTTAGTTACATTTAATTTAAACAAAGGAGCAAGTACTTCAATAGCAGCATCTTCTAAAACAAGGTGAGAAAAGAATTTAAGGGTAACCCTTACTGTTGCAAAGCGCTTATGTGACAATGATATTTGTATGGACAGGAAGATGTATCTTGTCCTGAAATATTTGGAGTCTAATATCTCATCCTGTCATGTTATTCAGGAGGGGATACTATGAGACTTTGTGGTTACTTCTGTTTTTAAATTGGATGAATGGGTTTATCTTAAATGTGTACTGTGAGGAGCCTTCTTGTATTCACTGTGGTTCATGGCAGGTACCTATAAAGTAATAGGCAGTTCTAGGTTCCTCAGAGAAGATACTGTTATGTGTAAAGGGTGGGTAAGGGATCCAGTCAGAGCACTTGCAGTGAATGCCATCTAGTCCCAGCTGCCTTCTACAAATGGGTATGCATTGTTTATTTTCATTCCTAAGAGGTTTGATTGCCTTGTCTAATTGGAGGTCATACTTTCTCTGATCATCATTGAAGAAGCTGAATCTATGTGATGTAAATCATAGAATCATAGAATTATTAGGGTTGGAAGGGACCTTAAAGATCATCCAGTTCCAACCCCCCTGCCATCAGCAGGGACACCCCCCACTAGACCAGGTTGCTCAAAGCCTCATCCAACCTGGCCTTCAACACTTCCAGGGAGGAGCAGCCACAGCTTCTCTGGGCAACCTGTTCCAATGTCTGACCACCCTCACAGTGAAGAACTTCTTCCTAATATCTCATCTAAACCTTCCCTCTTCCAGTTTAAAGCCATTATCCCTCTTTCTATCATTAACTGCCCTTGTCCGAAGTCCCTCCCCAGCTTTCTTGTAGGCCCCCTTCAGGTATTGGTATATACTGGTATATATATTGGTATATAAGATCTATCGTAAGCCTTCTCTTCTCCAGGCTGAAGACCCCCAAATCTCTCAGCCTGTGCTCATAGCAGAGGTGCTCCAGCCCTCGCATCATCCTCGTGGTCTCCTCTGGATTCCTTCTAACAGGTCCATGTCTTTCTTGTGCTGGGGGCTCCAGAACTGGATGCAGCACTCCAGGTGGGGCCTTATGAGAGCGGAGTAGAGTGAGAGAATCACCTCTCTCAATCTGCTAGCCACACTTCTTTTGATGCAGCCCAGGATATGGTTGGCTGCAAGCGCACATTGCTGGCTCATGTTGAGCTTCTCGTCCAACACCACTCCCAAGTCCTTCTCTTCAGAGCTGGCCTCAATCCCCTCATCACCCAGCCTTTGTGCTTGGGGTTGCCCCGACCCAGGTGCAGGACCTTGCATTTGGCCTTGTTGAACTTCATGAGGTTAGCCCAGGCCCACCTCTCAAGCCTGTCAAGGTCCCTAAATCTTTCTAAAGCTCACACATTTAATTGTCATCATATAACCACGAGCAAAAGGGATCAATAATCCGAACAGTACTGACTTAGAGCAGTCTGTGAAACTGTTTGATGAGCAGTACATATTTTCATGTGAGGCAATACTGTAATTAAATGTATTGCAGGTAAAACGAAAGCTTTCCTCTCATCACCAGCTTAGCTCTTAGATAAGATATCTGATAGGAGATATGCCAGGCAGAAAATGAGACAATAAAGGAGTTCTTTGCAGTAATAGAGACAGATTTCAGGCTTTGAGGAAAACTTGTAAATTATCCCTGAGCATTGAGTTGTGCTTAAGATGAGTCTGAAACTTAATTCAGACACTCACTTGAATAGTTTCAGTGAAGAGTACTTAAGGTACTTGCTAAAATTTGTAAAATCATATATCCAGTAATCTAATTTTTTCATAGCTTATGAGAGATATTGGTCTGTGAACTTTGTAATGGTGGTGTAGAAGCAAAATTAGGATACCCACTTCTTGGTAAAGTGACCGGGCGGTGGTTTGTATGTCACTGGTGATACAGGAATCACTTCAGAGTCCTATGGAGACCTTATTAATGTTTATAAATATCTAAAGGGTGGGTGTCAAGGGGGTGGGGATGGGGACAGACTCTTTTCAGTGGTGGCCAGTGACAGGACAAGGGACCACAGGCACAAGCTGGAACACAGGAGGTTCCACTTAAACATGATGAAAAACTTTGCTGTGAGGGTGATGGAGCCCTGGGACAGGCTGCCCAGAGAGGTTGTGGAGTTTCCATCTCTGGGGATGTTCAGAACCCACCTGGACGTTTTCCTGTGCAACCTGCTCTAGGTGAACCTGCTTTGGCAGGGGGGTTGGACTAGGTGATCTCCAGAGGTCTCTCCCAACCTCTACCATTCTGTGATTCTGTGATATGTGGAAAGTGCTTCCCTGTGTCAGTGTAAAGGTGTGTTCTGCTGCTGTTGGCTGTTACTGAGGATCAGTTGAGTTCAACATGATGTCCAGTACCCCAGCACAGCGTGCACTAGGACTTCCTGGCTTCCCACCTTCTCTGCTTGCATCACAGGCTACAGGAACCTGGCACTTGTATTTCCTGAGCAGGGTGCAGAAATAGGACCAGGAGATCATAGGTAGTGGATGGTGGAGTTTGAGGAGTATCTGAACACAGATAGGTACAGAGTTGGAGTTGGAGCCTTGCTGAGAAGAAGAGTGACAGGGGAGGTGGGCTTTGCCTTGAGTGTCTGTGTGGCTGACATGAAACTGGGAGTCACCACTGCCACTGCAGGCACGGCTTCTGATGCTGAGTGCCATTGGGAAGACTGGGAGCCCTGGGTTTACTGTTTTCCCCTCAAGAACTTACATCCTCAAATCCCTGCTTAACTCACTCAGTGGACAAGTGAGATTAGAATTACTTCTAATTAAGGAATGAGCAGAGGCTGTTGCCAAGGTCACTGGCTCCTGTGCACAGTACTGCAGGTGTACCAGTGTACAGTCCTGTCCACACACTGACCAGCCTCCACTGTACACAGTTAGGCTTTCCACAGCACTCTACTCCCAAGGGAAATTCCTTCAAAACCTGTTTGCTCTGATGGTTAGCACCTTGTCTGTAATTTCTCAGGTAAATATAGTCATGGATAGTTTATACCAGTTGCTCTCATGTTGGTATGGATGTTTAGCACAAATATTTTTCTCCCTAGTTTTTTGCTTTCTCAATGTATTTGTAGAGAACAGTTTTAGCCTCTCAGCCTTCACTGCGCTGCACAAGCAGGCCTACACAGTGCTGGCCTCATCTCCCCATTCCCCTGATACACTGAATAGCCCTTCCTTGTCACAGAATCACAGAATGGTGGGGGTTGGAGGTGACCTCTGGAGATCATCCAGTCCACCCCCCCATGCCAAAGCAGGTTCCCTACAGCAGGTTGCACAGGAAAACGTCCAGGCAGGTTTTGAACATGTCCAGAGATGGAGACTCCACACCCTCTCTTGTCCTTGTTACCGTTTCAGCTAATCTTGAACAGGGGAGCTGATGGAATTTGTGCATGCTGCATATGAAATGTCACCATGGCTTATACAAGGCACTAATGCCTGTTTGCCTTGATGCCTCCTAGGATTGCATTTGACTCTTTCATGGCTGGTCCACACTGGTGGCTGTCATCTGTGATTATAGCCTGACACTTTCTGCTTTTCTTGTTCTTAAACAACTCCCAGTAGATAGAAGATAATCAGAATAAACTTTTCCAGAGTATGTGAGCCTGCATAATGTGCTGTTGAATTTTGTCTTCTTTAAAACATGGTTTTCAAGATAAACCAGTCCATTCTGGTGTCCACTTCTTTCTTTTGTCTTCCATATCGATGACACACCCAAACAACGTTGGAGGTCTCTCACTCTTTGTCTCAGAGCTCTTAATAAATATGTTAAATAAGATTTGTTACAGTATTGACACCCAGGAATCCCTTAGTAGCCTTGCAGGTAGATGTGTTTTCCTTCTTAAATGTAGGCACTGCAGTTGTTATGTTTTAATTGTATGTTACCCTTTATGAGATTTTATTTTAAATACTTGCTATTGGATTTGTGATTTAATGTGCTTTTGCTTCTAGAACTCTGCTGTGAAGATTATCCAGTCTTCCTCTGCAATACAATTATTTTCCTTTCAATTTTGTTTCTACTGCCATTTCCGTGTCTTCATCCCTGGTACATATCTTCCCTTTGCTGGTATATTGAACATCCCCACCACAGGCAGAACGTGTGATTTGTTGTAAGGCCTAACTAATATTACCTCATTGTCCACCTCACTGCAGCCTTCATCTTTCTGGATGAGAGAACACCTAAATTTTTTTTACCACAGTCAATTTTTTTTTTTTATAAAAATGGCTTAAATCAAGCTACCTTTAGGCAGTTCTCACTTTACTTCAATGTTTCTTCATCCCTGAGATGTAACTTTTTGTGCCAATTGCTCTTTTCTTTCATAACTTATAGGCTGTGTGCCTGTTTTTAATATGATTGTGAAGATGATGTTTATTTGCTGGGTGTGGAGCCCTTTTCTGCAGATTACCATGTATTTTCTCCCTCTGACAGATAGGTTAAGTATCTCTGTCTGGAAGGAATTGTAGACATCTACCGTGTTTGAGAATTGCTCTGTCCAGGTGGCTTCTCTAAAGCCACAAGTTTGTCCTTGAATTTGAAAACCTTATCTCCATTGAACTCAAGTCCCCACTCAAGTCTTTGCTTTTGCGCTGATAAACTGTTAGGTTGTTTTCATTGTGCTGGACTGCTAGCAGCAAACGTCAGTGGACATGGATTTTACACCCCAAGGAGATCAGTTCTAGCTGCTAAATGCAGTCCTAGAGAAGGAGGCTTGCAGGGTCTGGAAGGTGACTTGCACAACTGAAATTAAATAGATCAGCAGGCCTTTTTGCACAACCAGCTCTTCAAATGCGTCTTGATAGAGGAGACAATTTAAGGTCTGCTGTGAAAACACCATCTTACTCTTCCAGCAGTGTCCTTGGACCGAGTGCACTGAAGATGGTGGAAGGGGCAGTTAAAAGAAAAGAATCAGCTCATAGTTCTGGTCAGTCCAAAGAGAAAAAGAAGAAATCTGCACTGGATGAGATTATGGAGGTAATAATCATGCAGGATCTGTGTCTTTCTAACCCCATGCCTGTGGCTATGTCCACTTTACCAGGGCATCCCTTTGAAGTGACCTCAGACCTTCAGTTCATGTGGAATTCAGACTATTATCAGGCAAAATTATTTCAGTTCCCCATTAAAACTGGTTTCTACTGCTCATGTGTGCCTGTTCCCCAGACATCTGAGAAGTTGGAAGTAAAGGAGTACAGCTTTTGGAAGAGAAGAAAATATCTAGTAACACTTGACAAAACCAAATATAAATCTTCATCATTAAATATGGATTCCTGGATCTCATCAGATTGATTTTTATGCAGCAAGCACACACTGACTTACCCTTTTTTAGTTTTGGGTTTTGTTTTTTTTTATTCCCCACTTGATGTGGGCCTGGAGAATTGGTTCAGCTTTTCAGAGGCATGGGAAAACTGCAGTGAAAGGAGGAAGTAAATGGTGATTATTTGTTGTTGTTCTGTAGCTTGAAGAGGAGAAGAAAAGAGCATCTCGAAGAGACTACTGGTTGCAGCCTGTAAGTGTCTTAAAAATTATTATATTAAATACAAACAATTCTGCAACTCTAAAGCAGCTGTTGATTTGTGTAAAGATCCAAAAGCAGATTCCAAACCTAAATTCACTCTTATTTTACATGCTGCCAAATGTGAAATATTACAGTATCTGAGAGAAATTACTCTTCTGGTTGAGTATGATCTGCAGTCTGGAGCATCATATGCCTGATCTCAGATGGGGTGGAATTTTCTGACTAAAGAGTTGGTACTGTGAGTCTCTACAGATCGTGTTTAAATCATGATGCTACTTACAGCCGCCTTCTTTCTGCAGTAGTAGTTGGCAGGCACAGAGATGTAGAAATCAACATCAGCCTTTTGAGCTGAGAGACCTCATCTCAGCTTCTTCTTATTGACTGGATGTCCTGGTTATCAACGTTCTTCTCATAATATGTCTGAACTGAAACACTGAAAGTAAAATACAACTATTCTAATTACTAAAAAGAAAATTAACTCTATCCTAGCAAAACCAGGACACTGAACTTCTAGATCAAGAAGTTCTGCCTTTGTCCCATTGTGGGCTGTCACATTATATCCTGAATTCAAGTGTAACTGTACTTGTAAAACAACAAAAAAAGTCTTCAGAGATACTCCTTTGAGGCAATAATTTGAGGATAAAGACAAGATCCTGCATGCAGAATCTTTACAGTTGTTTCCTACGCTGTGCTGTGCAGTCTGTGGTTGGAGTCAGTGACCTGAATGGGCAATTAGTTTAGACTGTGTGGTTGTTTGTATATTTTGGTATTTTATTTTATTTTTTCTCCTTTCAAATCTTCCAGGAAATCATTGTAAAAATTATAACAAAAAAGCTTGGAGAGAAGTATCACAAGAAGAAGGCAGTTGTTAAGGTAAAGCATGCAAATGGAAGCATGTGGCATTGGTTAGGCTTTTCTGGTATCAGATGACTTGTGAAATTTTGTTTCATTGTGCAAGTTGTTCAGCCTTTAGTCAACACTGACGGGGGCTGAAATGTCACCTTAACTTTACTGGGACTTGTTCTGGGTAGGGAGTGAATTTCTGAATTGGTTTAATGGCATTTACTCAGTGATTCTTTCTTAAGCACGGTTTTATCTTGCATAATTTGTCCCTATTAACACATCCATCGTGGAGAATAGTCACTTTGTCCATGTGATATGACCAAGAGCAGTGCAATTGCATTTTAATCTCAACCTAATCAGTTTTGCACTGATATTTAAGCAGCAGGCTGCCTTTGAACAAGATCCCATTTGGCTACAAAACCTTCAAGCTGTAAGCTCCTCTGTTGTTCAGGAGTGCTTTCTTTTAGCCACTGCCAGTGAAATCATAGAATCATAGAATACATTGGGTTGGAAAAGACCTCCAAGATCATCAAGTCCAACCCCTGATCCAACTCCAATTACTATATCATGGCACTAAGGGCCACGTCCAATCTCTTTTTAAAAACCTCCAGGGATGGTGAATCCACCACCTCTCTGGGCAGGCCGTTCCAGTGCCTGATTACCCTTTCTGTAAAGAATTTCTTCCTAACATCTAACCTAAACCTCCCCTGGCAGAGCTTGAGCCCATGCCCCCTTGTCCTATTGTTGGTTGCCTGGGAGAAGAGACCAACCCCCACCTGGCTATAACCTCCCTTCAGGTAGTTGAAGAGAGTGATGAGGTCACCTCTAAGCCTTCTCTTCTCCAGACTAAACAACCCCAGCTCCCTCAGCCTCTCCTCATAGGACTTGTGCTCAAGTCCCTTCACCAGCCTCGTTGCTCTTCTCTGGACCCGCTCCAGCACCTCAATGTCCTTCCTGAACTGAGGGGCCCAGAGCTGAACACAGTACTCAAGGTGTGGCCTCACTAATGCAGAGTACAGGGGAAATGATGTGGTACTAGGTAGTCCAGAGCTCAACAGTCTCTGGCAAGAGCACCAAAGATGACACCCAGGTGTGTTTTGAATGATTGACAAAAGTGTACAGAGCTCAGAATCACAGCTGGTTTTGGTAGGCATCTGGGAGGGTTTATGAGTCCCAGTGGCAGTCCCCCATTTTGCTCTGAATATGAGAGGTAGAACGTGGATTATGCTGGGTGCAAAGATGATCACTGACATTTTACCTCGTGGAGATGTATCCCAGTTGTCACTGTGTGGCTTCCAGCCAGCTTAGCCTCCCCAGGGGGAAAAATGCCTCTAATTTTCTTTTTATCTTTGAGAGGACAGCTAAGATAGCTGACCCAAAGGTTGACAAAACCTTTAGACAAGTCCACCAAAATTAGTGGTCAATTACACCAGTCATCAGTGTTCAAGGGGAGCCCTTTTAATCTAGCCTTAACTTCAGAGTGGGGCCAGTCATCAGTTTGTGAAAGCTGGATGCCTTTAGGACAGCTCAGAATTCCTTCCTGCTTTTCAAAATGTACAAGTGCAGTTTTTTTAATTTTGTAATGTAAATTTAGATAATTTTTTTGTTTTTCTGATTGCATTTCACAACAGGAAGTGATTGACAAATACACAGCAGTTGTGAAGATGATTGATTCTGGAGACAAACTGAAGCTTGATCAGACGCATCTGGAGACTGTAATACCTGCACCAGGTATAGCTGTTTTGTTCATTTTTCATCTTAGCTGTCACTGCAAATCTTACATTTCAGTTGTTTTAAACTATAATTCATCCACTTGAAAGTACTATAACAACAGCCATCTTGCTCTTGGAACAGCATTTCATAAGGTACTCTGATCATTTCCCAAATATCCTCTTGTTACTCTCTAGGGAATTATTACATTGCTTCTGCTTTGAGCCTTCACAATCCCTCCTCAGAAGAATTAGATTATTTTCTGAGAAGGCAAAAGTGCTTTAGGAATGAGTTCATCTGTCGAGATGAAAGTATGTCTCTTCAGCTGCCAGCTGAAGCATCTCTGGGAGCCCTACACAGCCCTTGGTCATATTTATCCTGTATTTTTCCTCCAAAGTCGTGCCTCAAATAGCTGTGGGCACTTGGCAAAGCTTACCTCATCTCCTGTTTGGTTCACTGGTGCTGCTCTGTCTGGTACACACTGATGTTTGTGTATAGCATTTCACCAGTATTTCAGGGAACGGTCAGGGTAGCAGTTATCATAGAATCATCGGATAGTTTGGTTGGAAAAGACCATTATGAT
>NW_010288907.1:0-40401 GCF_000700745.2 Antrostomus carolinensis | reverse complement strand
TCTGGGCAGCTGAGGCCAGGGAGCAGGCGTGGAGCGCTGCCTCCTCCTCCTCAGCCCCGGCCGCTCCGGCCCAGCCGCCCGAGCTGCCCGATGCGCCGCGTAAGACGCGTTGCGGAAATTTGTGTGGCCGCTTCTCGTTTTTCGTCTCTAAATCGAGTTGTAACAACGTGCGTGTAGTCGGCAAATGCTGCCCTGTCACCCTGGCTTTGTCACCCTCCCCAGAACAAACGTATTATCGGTCTTCTGTCCGGTCCGGTGCCACCAGTTTGTCAGCTGGATGGTGGTGATGGTCCAAACCTGTTACAGGAGGGTGCAGAGCAAATAGGGACGCGGTGGGGGCTTGTCCTAAGGTAGAATTGGAGGAAAAATTGTCTCTGGACTTGATATCGGCAAACAGTTCCAGTGATTCCTGCTCACAGACACAGTTTCTTTGAAATGCAGCTGTCATCAGTGATGGTGGAGATCCCTAAGCTCTGCACAGGGCTGCAGGTCTATGCAGAAGACGTTTGGATAATGCAACTACTTGTTGTTTGGAAATCAGGCAGATATAATAGCACGAGAGGAGCAGGAAGTGGCACCTTCTATGTGCCAGTGGCATTCCTCCTCCCCAGAAGGGTACCAAGGCACATTTGTTGTATGCGTGGCTCAGTACAGATGTGTGGGTCACAAGAGTAGCTTGTGTTGGGACAAGAGATTAAGTACCTGAGAGTTTGGGAGAGATAAGGGTGCTGAGAACTTTTATCCTAGCTGCCTTGAAGTGTTGATGAAGTCCTTGAGAGATGAGTACCTCAGCCAGAAGGCTGGCTAGACTTGAAGCTGGAAACTGGGGAGAAAAAGTGAGATCACTACTGACCCATATCGTAAAAGATCTAGTACTATTATGATGACTGTCAGTACTAATGAAAAATTGAAGTGCTTATCCAAATTGTTACTGCCTATCAATACTTGGCAATGAGCGTTCCTCCCTCAGAATCCCGAACTCAGGGGAAGCAATGCAAACATTGAGATGTAAATGGAACACGGCAGAAAAGATACAATCATATAGTGAAAAAATGGAAGGAAACAAAATATCTAGACTACTTAAGTAGTAAATGAAAATTATCCTGGCCACCAATATGATTTTGGATTGCTTTGGGTATTGAAGGCAAGCCCATCTATGAATCTATAAAAGACCTGATTATTGTTTTTGTGGGGAGGAATAAAAAGGGTTAAAGTCCTCATTCTGAATCAGTTTTCTAAAATTGCCATGGAAATTCATAGCCAACCATTCCCATGGGACAGAGATGGGTTTTTGTTGTTGTTGTTTTTTTAAATAAGCCAAGTCTTTTAAAGGTTAATTTGGTGGTACTTTCAGATTTTTATATTCAGCCTTGCTGGCAGGTCATTGCCTAGTAACCTTTTGCAGAGGAGTTTGTTCAGGAGTCAGCGAAAAGTAGCATTAGAGTTGATTTTACTTCTTGGCCCCAGCTGCTCTGGGGGGTGATTACTAGAAGAACTGCTGCGAATAATGGAAATTCCTCTTACCAAAATGGCACCTGGATTGGCCTTTCTCCAAGGCACTGTCCTTTCCATCAGAATTGAGGATGTGGCATGAGCTGCATCTTTGCCTCTGGATGTTGAATAGAAATGCAGATGTTTGCATTTGTTTCACAAAAAAGGGCACTATGGGAGTTACCTTGATTCTGAAGTTGGAAGGGGACCTGGGCTCTGGGAGGTATGTGAGAGGAATGTACCAGTGCTTTCTAGTAACCTGAACTCATGACAAGGAATTGCTCTGGACTTCTAAGATTTTATTATATTTTTTAATATCCCACCTTTTCCATTTTAAAATCCATGGAGTCTTGAGGAATAACAAGGATTTCTGTGTGCTGTAAATTGAGTCAAAACTATGTTTTTCTCTTTCTTTTTTTTCCTCTCTCTAGTGGAATGCAGTAGCTCTGTGGGCATGGGACATTGTGGTTGATAACTGTGCCATTTGCAGAAACCATATTATGGATCTATGTAAGTAAATGGTGGGGAAGACAGTTGACAGTTTTGACTTGTACATGATGTGCAGCTGAAATTTTCCATGTTGAGGCTGTAATTCAGCAAATGCCACTTTCAGTTAGGAACTAAGTCTTCACAGTGCAAATACTAAGCTCTGTTTCATGTAATGCTGAGGTCCTATAATCTGTTTTTGTGACTTCTGTCACCATGCTGCTTTTCTCTCATCCTTTTCTTGTAAAGAGTATAATCACTTGGTACCACATCTACAGACAAGATGATGTCACTAGTGTATTTTAGATGCAACAAAGAGGAAAAGGAGTAATAATAAAGAGCCAGGAGGATCTGAAATTATTGAGGGTTGACAAGTATTGCTCACAGAGAGGTATTAGATTTTAGAGTTGGGGGTGTTGCTATGAGTATCAACTTTTTGATGACACTCATTAGTGTGAAATCTTGTAGCACTTCCTGAGTCTGGGCAAGAAAGACTTGGACCAGTGATTTAATTTGACCCCTCATTTTACAAAAACTACCTTGCATAACTTAGTTAATGTTATAGTATTGGGAATTTTGTGGCCACCTAGAGAATTAATTGTTCATTCCAAAGGAGTAAAATCAAATGCCTAAAACAAAAGCAATGTATTGCTAGTATTTGTTTGATTTTTTGCTGTGTAATCTTCATGGTTCAACTAATAAATATGCTTGCTATGTAGGAAAATAAAGTGGTAATGGAATTAAGTATACAAATTTCCATCGTGAAATACATGTGCATACATGAAGTTACTGATTTCAGTCCCCTAAAGAATTGGTAATGAGTACAAACCTTTGTTTTTTTTTTCCTCAAAACTGACAAGGTACTGTTGGCACCATAACTGTCCATCTTGTTTCAGTCATGAGGGTCAGAAGACCTTTTAGTATACCTCAGATACAAATTTGCCTTATTTGCCTATATTACTAAAATGTGAGGATTGTGGAACCCACCAAAACAAGAGCAGGTACAGCCGCAGTGCCTGGGAATGGCCTGCCATGAATCCATTAGGATAGTTTTGTTGCACTTTGTTTTTTATGCAGTTGCCCTTGGAACTACTGGAAATGGTAACTTACTGTCAGTAAGCCTATGTGAAAATAAAATGTTTAAGAAAAGTGAGACCTCAAGTTTATAGTAACAACTAGTGAGAGATGCACCTGATTTTACATCATATTTAAGTAATAATTACAAAACTAGTTTCAGAAGGTTTTTTTTTAATAAAGAGAAAACACACTAACATACAGGGCTGAAAATGGGTTAAGCAAGTTCACTCCTTTGCTTTAGGACAGATAGGTATGTATTTTGAGCCAGCTACTGCCTATCCATGTATCAGTTTATTCATGGTTATTAGAAAGGGGATGGTAAAGAGAAACAAGTGAGGTTAGGGGTTATGAAATATGCTGAGGTCCCTTGATGTAAAGATTTCCTTTTCAATTACCTGAAACCTATACCATCTGGAAAATTAGTTGAGGTGGACACTGGGCTACTACCTTAGTCTCTCAGATTTATGAGGTATTAGAGAAGAACACGTCACTGACAGGCAAAGGGAATTTTAAATATTTGTTAGAACATGTTACATTTGTAGAATTTACAAATGTATAGAATAAGGATATGAAATCCTGTAATTCAAGATAATTATTTACAATAAGTGGGATATGTTGTAAGAAGGTTGATGCTGTTGTGTTTCATTCTACGAATCTGCCTCAAAATTAATAATGCCTCCCATGAGAGACCAAATACAGTCTCATATATTTGCTGTTTTTTATAAATAGCAAATAGGACATATGATGATGAAGGAGAGCTGTGGAGGAGCTGGAAGGAGAATGGACAGATGTTATTTTCCAGTAGTGAATTTCATGTGTCAGTTCTTAAAAAAAAAATCCTGCCAAAATGGGGGTGGGGTTGGGAGCATATAGGTAGCTTGGGAAAAACAGTGAAGGAAAAGAGGGCATAGGTAACTTTTTAATTTCTTTATTGAGTTGTTCAAGCATAACAAGTTATTAGTTTGGGTATGAGCAATGTTATGAATAGCCTGGACTGCAAATGACAGACCAAAATTGACAGTATATAGAGTAGAAGGGGTATCTAAATTGGTGTTCCGAGATCAGTGTTGGCTCTGGATTTGCTTACTTCCTTGTTACAGGCCATTAATGTTGTTAAACAACAATTTAATTAGATTTTCAGACATAAGATGTGAAGCGATGGGTAATCGAGGAGAGATTAACAGAATGTGCAGGGAAGAACAACACAAGATTGAATTTGATAAAATGCAGGATACAAATGTCTCCCTCTCCTAGTGGTGAAGAGAAACCTTGAAAGTGAAAACCTAAGAGTGATGAGTATCGCCAGCCAGCCATGCTCATGGAAGATTGTTAGTGTTGTGAAGTCAGGCGTCATGTTAAGGTGTCACAGTTCTCCTCATGCGTGTATGTTGCAACTTGGTAATAATATGGTCAAAGGATTCCCCCTGCCCTCAGTGTGGTTTGTACTCAGTGTACAGAAGGAATTAGTAGATCTTCAGTGTTTTGGTTCTGTTCTTCTCTGGAAAGACCCAGGACCTGTTTAGATTTTACTAGAGCAGTGTTCCTGAATTCTTCACAACCTTGCTCTCTGGTCCTGTCATTGCAACATGGTAAGTTGTGGAGTGTTAACTAAACACTAGGTTTAGAATAGCGGTTTGCCTTCTGGTCTAAAATGTGGAATGTAATATTGTAGTAAGGTGACCGGTATAGTTGTGAACTGTGTAAAATGTGCCACCAAAATGCCACCCCCTTTCTTTGATACTAAGGTGCAAAGTGTACCACATTTGATATTCCAGCTTCACAAAGATAGGTATATGCTTAGAATCCAAATAAGAATCTAAGGATGCTTAACAGGTTGAATGATTTTGGATTTATGAGAAGAATAAAAGAACAGATCTAAGTATATATAGTTTGCTAAGTCATAAGTAGGAGTGGAAGATGATAGCTGTGGACTTATATTTTGAGAATCTGATACTAACAGGAAATACTGAGTGTCATACAAGGGGGTTATAGGTAGAAGGAATCGTGTGATGATATGATGGGAGGGAACTTAGGGTATTTAGTAAAATCTGCAAATAATTCCTAGGAAACTGGATAGACTTGCAAGGGGAAAATTCTGAAGTTCCTCCAAAGTTTGAAAAAGGAAATTGAAGAGCTCATTCTGCATTTTGGGGGAATAGATTAGATAGACTAGAATATTTCAGTTGAAAGGGACCTACAACAATCATCTAGTCCAACTGCCTGACCAGATCAGGGCTGACCTAAAGTTAAAGCGTGTTTATAGGGCATTGTCCAGATGACTTTTAAATACTGACAGGCTTGGGGCATCAACCACCTCTCTAGGAAGCCTGTTCCAGTATTTGACCACCTTCTCGGTAAAGAAATGTTTCCCAATGTCCAGACTAAACCTCCCCTGGTTCAGCTTTGATCCATTCCCATGCGTCCCATCACTGGATCCCAGGGAGAAGAGATCAGCACTTCTGTCTCCACTTCCCCTCTTCAGGAAGCTGTAGAGAGCAATGAGGTCGCCCCTCGGCCTCCTTTCCTCCAAACTAGGCAAGCCCAAGGTGCTTAACCACTCCTCATAGGACAAGTAGCCAGTGTACTTCAAGTTTGTTAGCCTGGTTATTTGTTTTTTCTGTCTCTGTTTTCTGAGCGAAAGATGATGTAATTTTAGAAGGCAACATGTAAAGAGAAAGGGGAACCCATACAGTGGTTACCCTTGCTCAAGAGGAAGCTGCTTTAAAGAGCTCTTCATTAAATTTACCAGTGCAGTGGGCTGTTACTGTAGCTGCGAACAAAAGACATGCTTAATTTCTGTTACCTGCCTTTATGGCTACTTAAATCTTAGGTTGCTTCTCTTGTTAGGTAATTACACAGAAGATTTCTGCCATAGAAGATGTATAGGAAGAGGAATGGTTGTTAATAGATGCCAAGATTCAGAAGTTGCCATTATATAATATTCATTTCTGTAACTCCCTGAGTTGAAATGCTTCCATGGCATCTTTCACAGTTATTTACAGGTATTTCGGGTTTTAGCTGTATCATTCTGCCCTCACCTCTGGATGCTCTGTCAAAAGCAAGGCAACAGAAAAGTCTTTCAGCATTCCTCCAGTACCTGTTACTGTCTGACTCTTACCGTGTCTTTTGGGTCAGCAGCCAGTAAATGGCTTCTCTTTCTTTCAAGAGCCAGAATCATCAGCTTTCATTCTCTAACAGAGATTTTTCATTTGTTTTAGTTCTTCGTTGATATATTGTCCTTTTCTGAAATGAGGCAAGTAAGAGACCAAAAGTTCTTCAGCTTTTTGGACACCCTTTTTTGGCAGCCAAAGGTAGTAGTGCCAGCAGTGGTCTCCAGCCTGTTTGATGAGGGAGTTAAATCTGAGTGTCTTGTTGGAACGGCCTTACATCATCACTGGGGAACTTCTCATCAGCTCTTTCTGCAGAAGTTCATCTGTCCTCTTAAGCTTTTGGGACTGTCACCTTTTAGACTGTTTGAGTAACACTAAAATTAATTCTAATGCTGCTTTTCTTCCTTACCTAAACTACCCTTCCTCCCTCTCACTCTCAGTCAAAACACAGAGTCCTTTAAAGCCTGGGGGAAAAAAAAATGTCCTGTGATCCAAAGCATACAGCTCACAGGTTAGGGCCACTTAGAGAGGGGGGAAAAAAAAAGACAAAATAACATAAAAATGGGATAGATTAACTTCAGATCTAATATTGCCAATATCCTGTTTCCAGCAGGTGGAGGAGAAGAAACAAGATAAGTTTGCTTTCAGCAGAGACTTCTTGAGATAGTTGCTTACCAATTGAGTTCTCTTCCTTCAAATGAATTTTCTCTCCTTTTCCTACTACTCATCTTGTCACCATTTTCTGTTGCTGTACAGACTTGTGCCACATATTTAAAACTTAATATAATATGCCCCATGATACTCAGCAAGACCATAAGTCTATACTGCAGTAACAGTAAAATTGTTACAGCAATTTGGGGTCTCAAATTTTAAACAAATGTCCAAAGTAATTGAAACTCTTCAAGGTTCTTGAGCATCTTCCATTTTCTTAATCAGATTTAGTTTTATTGCTCTATGTATTGAGGGCTGAAGGAGTTAAGACATCAGACTATTTCAGATGAACTGGATTTTGTTCTCTTTTATAGGCAGGCCAGAGACTGAGCTTTGCACTTCCTGCTGTGGTATATCCTATCTTGATGTAAACCATACAATAAATACAGCTTCATTCAAATCTCGCAGAACAGTTGTTGCTGCTGAGTTTGTTTAGACCTCAGTATTGTTTTGAGTAGCTTGTTAACTGATCTCTCTCACATCTCAGGAAAAATGGGCCTTTCTTTTATTTTGTTCATCTCCACACCAGAAAGAGTGAAAAACAGAGAAAGGAGTGAATAGGACAGAGCAAATAAAGATCACGTTTTTCAGCTCAGCCTTTGGAGTTTGAAAGTTTTTGAATCCTTAATTGGTGAATCAAATTCCTCTTCCTCTGGGTGTATTTGGGCACACTAAAAGTGAACAAAGAATTGGAGCTCATTCAGGCATTTTCTTTGCCAAGAAAAAAAAATAAATCTGCAAAACAAGCAAACAACAAGCCCGTGTATCGAGTTCTAAGCTGATCATCTATCAGCATGTCGTTTTAAGTCATTTGGGCTTGACTTTTAAAGAAAGCATCCTTGTGCAGGATGTAAAACGTTGGCCTTGTAGGTTTGTGCTGCTGGCTGTGGAGGAGTTGGGAATATCTTTTTTTTTTTTTTTTTTCCCCTGAAGTTTCTTCTTGAGTTGGAGCAGAAGTGATTTTTTCAGGCTCTAGAATGGATAACCAAGTTGCTGGATTTATTTTCCCAGTACTGTTATTTCTTCCTTTCTCTTGTCACTTTCATCCATGCTATCTGACAGAAAAAGTAAAACATAACCCAAACCCATAAATAGTCTTTATCCTTTTTGAGATCATCCTAGGTACTCAGCTCTAAGGTGTAAAAAGTTAAACAAATACATTTTAAACTGTATTTTCTATTGTGTATTTTGGGCTATCACAAGACTGTAGAAGAGAAACTGGCAAATTAATTTGTAAACAGAACTGATAGTACAAAATGTCTGACAAGACAGTGAATTTATATTGAGAGAAACCTGGGTAAGAAATTTAAGTAAACTGTATTTCATGACTCTGCTACTACAACTGATTATCAAAAGACATCTATTAAAACTCAAGAGAACAAACTGAAAATATTTATCCTTAAAATCTGGAAAGCAGACACATTACCGGTAGATGAGCTGTGTGCTCTTGCCCTCTGGAAATTTGGAATACTAAAAATGCAGAGGAAGGAGGAAAGCAGGATGAAGTATATTTTGATCTGATAGTTTTAGGAAAACAGTACACATTAAACCAACAGCTCTTGACATTTCTTGATATAATAAACACAACAAAACAAAGAACACTTCTCCCTGCCCCCCCCCGCCACTATTATGAAGAAAGCTACTAGTTGGTGTTGCATGTATATCTTCTACTCCTGCTATATGTGCTTAATCTTTGTTTTCACAGGCATAGAATGTCAAGCAAACCAAGCATCAGCTACCTCTGAAGAGTGCACAGTTGCATGGGGTGTCTGCAATGTAAGGAAAACTCTTTTATTGTGGAGTTTATGTGTGATGATGTTTTCCCCTTTTTTAATGACTCAGGACAAAATGAGTTCTATAAAATGTTTCAGATAATCCACCAGAAAAAAGAACTTTAAGCACCGTATGTATAGTACAGTGTAGAAAGGAGAGAGAAGGGAAAAGAAAGAGTGAAAGTTGGGGAGGTGTAATACTGAAGACAGAGAAGAGAAAAGAGGAAGATAGGCCTTTACCTGTTGTTTTGGGTTTTGTTTTTTTTTTTAATATAGATCTTTCATTCTCAACATGATTTTCTTGATCAAGGTTCTGCCTAGGAACCATGTCTTTTTTTTTTCCCTGGTAATAGGATTACTTGTATGTCAGCATGCTTGATTTGTCTTTGTGCAGGCTGATTCAAGGACGTGTCGATATGGGGTAACTAGGTGATCTGCTTCCTCTTTTGGAGGAAGATCAAAATGGTTCTAGTGTGTAATCTCCTGCTCTTCAATTTGTTGCCATATGCAGTCCTTTGTACATGGTCCCACTAGCATGAGAACTCAAACTTGCATACCTCCTAGCTAGCCTGGGCCTGATTTGGAAGAGAGTATTTTCCACAATGGAATAACTACCTGTTCCTCAGTCCCATCCTCACTGTGGTGTGGGATCAAGTTACAGCTTGATAATGCTGGAACAGGATTATAAATGTGGCAATTCTGCTTCTAGAGGACAAGAGGAACTTTTTTAACCGTGGTGGAATATTCTAATGTCAAAATTATGTTTTTGTGTGCAAGAGTTACCACAAGTTGAACTTTGTTTTTAGGTAGCTGTATGAGGTATGGAAAAGGATGTTCTTATTAAACACAAAATAGAGACTTTTTTTCTTTCTAATTTTCCAAGTTCCTTTTTATTCAGGCTTTGGCTTGTCCAGAAGACTGGCAGAAAGCTTCAGCATGTATAAATACATATCATCCCTGTGACTTAGTGTGAAATCCTCTTCCTTGTCTTTCTGATGATGCATCTTATCAGCATCTGCTCTGTCAATTTTAGCAGCTGTAAAACTCTGCGTTCTCTCCATCAGGAGTCAATCGCTTGCCACTGCATGCACTGTGGAACAGGCTCCCTGCTGCCATTTCACTAACGTTCCCTTCCTCTCTGAACATGTGGATCAGTTCCAGTGAGCTGGCTGATCAGTCCTCCCCACCTTTGTCTGCAAAGACTTGTTACCCTCTTCTCACCGAGATGCTTTCAATGGTATTTTTCACATTGAGATACATTCACGTGTTCTGAAATGATGTGATCTGAACTTTTTCTTCCAGCATGCTTTCCACTTCCACTGCATCTCTCGCTGGCTCAAAACTCGTCAAGTATGTCCGCTGGACAACAGGGAATGGGAGTTCCAAAAGTAGGTATCCTGCACAGATTTCAAGATGAAAAATCCAATTGACCTTCTCTTAATAGAAATAATCAATGTCAGATGTGTGGGTAATCGCTCTCATTTCTGGGTCTGAGGGCATAGCTGCTGTCGGGAAAGATTTTTTCTCCACCATGCCATATAGGGACCTTTCCTTAGTCACTTGGTGGTAAATGAACTCTGAAGGAAGCTCCAGCAGCTGTGGGGTAAGTGGGAGTTGTTCAAAAGTTGTGATATCTATTGACGTTCTCTCTAAAGAACAGAGAGCAGAAGAGAAATGGAACTCACTGAAAGTGGAGCCTCAGGTGAATACTCTACTGCTGCATGAGCAATTTGGATGTTTAGAAAATGACCTGAATTTAGCTGTTTGTCTTCCAAAGCATTACTGCTGAGGTGCCAGAAGTCATATTGGGTCCCTCTGTATCTTGGTGATTTGTTTTGTAACTCTAATAGGTTCAGAGATTAATACAGATGATTTCCTAGCATCTGGAAATCACATGTTCATGTAGCCATTGCTACAGCCTTGGTCCATTTATTCATAATTTCTGTATTCTTTGTTTTATTTTGTGTTTTTCAAAGGCCTGTTAGAATAGTAATAGGAGATCCATGGATGGGTTTTTGAGGGATAATTGTATTTTAAGAGATAATTGTACACTGCGAGTAGTTAGGAAGTTTGCCTGTCACTTGCGTCATTCTGCAGCATTTCTCCATTAATCTTTTCTTAAATGTGGATTTTCCCTCTCCTCACTCTCTTTTTTTAAAAAAACTAAACAAAACAAAACCCACGATATTAATTCTAACCAGAGTCCAGATTAAAACAAAGCAAAACAGATATTGTAATTGTTCAAGATAGTCTTTGGGATCTGGTTCACAATCAGTTGCACAAATCGTCGTTGACAGGACAACTTGAGTACCCTAGTTTTGCTATTAAGATGTTTTGATGAACACTTAATGAAAACTGAACTCATGTTGCCTGGCTAGTGACTTAATATTGTGTGGCTGCATGATGAGAAATGGAGACATGGATGCATATCTTCTTCTGGGTGGCCAGTAATAGGTCTGGGGCTATGACAAGCTTTGTCGTTGTTTTCATGCAGGATATATTTGAAGTGCAGTTCAGGGCAAAAGATGGTGATACTGAGGGTCTCTTGCATATGATATTGTGGATTGCTCAGGCTCTGTTCTAACTATGGATAGACTTTTGGGAGAAGTGAAATGTGGAAAACTTCCTAAAGTTTCCATAACATAGCATTTATTTGATTTACATGTTAATTACCTTGTGTTAGAATGAGAATAAATCTGCCCAAATTAGCACTAGTATGAAACAGAGTTTTTTAAAAAGCATTAACATGTTGTATATTTGCAGGTATGGACACTAGAGAGAAGATCACCATGCTTCTTGTTTTGTCATCAGCCTCAGTTGTTCTGGTCACTATTGGTTTGTTTTAGCAACTTGAAAAAATCAGTAATGTATATGATTCTTCTTTAATCCTAATTTCTCCCTGTTGTATACCATTGAATAAAATCTTGCTGGAGCTTCCTGTTGAAGTTTTGTCTTGTGTTCAGGAGTGGGCAGTCAGTGAATGAGGAAGGAGAATTACCTGTCAGCTGGAGACTTAAGCTAGGCAACTCTTAAGCTGGGCAGCTCAGTTTTTGACTGTGGGTTTGGTCTTACTCCCACGCAGTTGAGAACCACACCTGTGGCTCACCGAGGTCAGCGTTAAGCTCCATCGTGTAGCGCAATGGGTGCAGGACTTGGCCTGGCTAAGTGTAATTTATGCAAATAGCATTTCATGTGAACAGGCTTTCTTGCAGCTGACTTGAAATTATGTTCTATACAATTAGGGGTCGTGTCATTATTAGAAACTACTCTCGCTTCTGCTCTTAAGTTTGACTAGACAAGCTCCCCTGCAGAGGAAAATTTCACTAACTGTTCCCACTTCCATCTGTTTAGCTTGGGGGACATTGACTGAATGTTAGTTTTTATCAGTGCTCATGAAGTACTTTCATATGTGTCAGGTGGAAGTAAACTCAGGAAATTCATGTTAGATTGGCTGGAAAGCCAAAAGTAAGCAGTGTGTGAACAAACTAATTCTTGGTTAGCTTTCAACTGGTATTTTCCCAGTTCAAGCTAAGCTGTAGTTCTTACTATCCAAAAATTGTTACTCTGAAAACTACATAACGTTTTGTTTGATATCTCCTGTGCCAAATAACCTGGTATCCTCCTCACTGCATCAAATTTTGTCCCCTATGTCAATTGTCTCAGCAGATGCTGGGAACTCAAACAAGGTCAAAGAAATTCTTCCTGCTACAAGAAACTGTGTCCCTTCATGTCAGCAGCGGTAGATACAGTAAATTTCTTTCATTGGCTGTTTGTGATGCCACCTTTGGATGAACACTTTTTTGTTAGTTATTGAGGATGGGAAATTTGATAGCTGATGTTAAACATTAGTGTACTATAGTGATAGCGGATAAAGATGGTCATTGACAGAACTGAAACTTGCAGGTTTTTCGGTAATTGCTGGGGCTTTTTTTAATCTGCAGCAAGCAAATGTCAGGATTATTTTATCAGCTGGTGTCAGTGCTCTGAAATGATACGGTTCGCTGTTTTCTACCCTGAAGAAGAAAAAAGGAACTAGAATCCAGAGAGCTTATAGCTGGACAGTTTATTTACCAGGTTTAGTTGGTAGACAGTTCATCCTGAATTTGCAAGGTGCTTTTGGTGATGGGGGCAGAAATGGAACAGAGGAGGGGGGAAAGGTGATCTTCTCAACAGTGGTCAAAGCATTCATCCAGGCAGCGGTATATCCAGGCTAAATGCCATTCCCTGGGATCTGAACTCCTGTTTAATGTCCTGTCCAGCTGAGCAAAATGTCAGATGTCCATGTTTATGATAGTCTGTGTATAGTGTTTGATTTTTCAGGACCTGGAACCCAGATGCTCACTGATTGGGGAATTTACTTCCTTGGGAACTTTGTTTTGGGTCCAGCTACATCATTCTGGTTCGTCTCCCTTCAGTCTGTGCATACTGCGGCGAGCGTATGTTTTTGGCTGGGGACAGACAGATCAGTGCAGGCATTTCCCTCTTTGTGGCTTTGTGTGTATTTGCTTGAGGCTGTGCCTGCAAGAAGACAGTTTCTTTTTGTATTGTTTTATTGAATTTTTTTTAATGGATCCCTCTGAATGGCAGGCTACAGGCACTCTCCCTCCACACCCTTTGAACCTCTTCTAGTGCAGCACAGAAAGCCATAACTGTTAAATTTGATTTCAGATTTGATTTAAAAGGGAAAATGTGGACTGTAAAGCAGCAAATGCTTGCAGACCTGGGAAAGAAAATCCTTTTTCAGCTGCTGCCCACTGAAATGGCCCTGTTGTTCCCCTCTGCAAAGGGCCTGAGCTCCGTGATGACCCACGGCAGCTCCAGCACAGGGCTGCCGGCAGCCCTGGCTTTGTAGCACGGTAAGGGTTGTGTTTGGAGGGTGGAGGAAAAGCTTCAGCAAATGACCTAAGAGAGAAGCTCTGCAGCACAGGCAGTGTTAAGTGATGGTAAGAAGGATCTATTTTAGCCAAAGGCACAAAGTGCCCCATTTCCCCGGGGCGTGGGTGCTCGCTCAGGTGGTGGGAGTGGGAAGGCCCATTCCTTCCTGCTGCCTTTTTCTTTTTTCTTGAAGCAACAATAGTTTTTGACTACAGCTTCCCCTTCTTGCAAAATACCGACAGCTTTTTATGGTGGAAGGAGGAATTTGGCACATTTTTAAGCTTCCCGGGGGGAAGGTAGGTGTGCAGGGGAGAAACAATGACCATGTCAGTGCCATTTGCCCATCCTGTAAATGGACGATGCGTCTGAACTGTGGAGCCAAAAAGGAAAAAATGAGTATTAAAACTGCAGAGAGTAGCGTCTCCTGCCGCTGCCCAGCTTAGAGAAAAACAAATCGCTGGTAGACCCGCTGCAGAGCAGAAGGCAATTTTGACATTTCTGATGCTTTCCACAAGTTTGTGAGCTGAGGAGAGCTGCATTGCTGAGCAGGCCCTGGCGGAGAGCACGCCAGGCAGCCCAAAATGACCAGACAGCAGCTTCTTTCTCTTCCTTTTGGAAAGGAGGCAGCGAGCTCCAGGTGCTGTGTGTCATCGGCTGTGCCTCATGCGCCAAATCCCTGTCTGCTCTTGCATTAAAATGCCAGAATTGGGATGATGTGGCGCTGAGATGCATGTTGGGCTGTGCGGAAGTAGAAAGGGATGGAAAGCAACCAAACTGAGCAGCAGTTTGATGGGGAAACTCAAGAGTGTTGAGTTTCCCCCTCAAAATCGCCCTATGGGCCATACATTAAAATAATGGCAGACTGTCGGGATTCTGCTGGTTGAAAGGTGTCTGTTGTCTGAGAGGAATCACTGAACCCTCAAACAATTTACCAGGCTTGTAGCAACACACCATAGAGTGAACTTCACAGCTGTGTCCTCGTGCCTCAGTCCGATGGGGAGAGTGTCTGTGGAGATGCAGATATTTGGGTTGGGATGAGGAAGCTTTGCAACTGCTTTGGGTGGCCCTGTGCCCATACATACCCCTCATGGGGGAGCCCTGGGAGCTGCTCCCACCACTGTGCAGTCAGACATGATTCTGAAACACAACTCACATGTGTGTAAATACCTTCAAGAGTGGAGGCAGGAGTAGCCATCTACATCTGTGTGTGCAGACAAGCAAAGATGCCAGCATCCATCAGTCCTTTCCCACTAGCTCCTTGTGAAGAAGCTAACAGCATCCCAAAGTAGTCTGGGACCACACAGTGCTTGGCAAAGCCGATGTTAAGATGACCCAAACAGCATCAGTGTCGTGTGAGCCAGTGCAGGCAGAGCTGAGCTTCCAGGAGGGGAGCACCCATGTGGGCAGAGGATGGCAACAATACCACTTCCCTGACTGACACCACCCTGGGTTTCACTCCCTCAGCTAGAAAGGAGCTGGGGAGAAGAACAAGTGGGAAGATAACATGAAGAGATGGACAGAAGCAGAGACCAAGAGAAAGTCGCTGCCTGTGCTTGCCCAAGATGCTGCTCCCATCAGGAAGAAGGTGAGGAGACATCCCAGTGAATGGGGGCTACCAGTGCAGGTGCTGAGGGACAGCACAAGCTCTTCCCCTCGTCAGTGTGGGAATGCTCCCACGTTATTCTTGGGCAGCAGGAACATGGTGCCATTGTGGGACAGCAGAGAGGCACTTGCAAGATGCAGAGCTGATGCCCTTGGGTGTCAACCAGTTCGTTGGTGGTCCTTTCCCTGGCCCACCATGAGCTCCCAGGCTTCTGCCCTACGGCAGCTGCTTTGCCACCCAGCGAAGGGACGAGCCCCTCAGCAGTGGACGATGACACTTTGGGTGTACTCAGAGGACACTGGTGCCCCAGGTTACTCATCCCAGCCCAGGTGAAAGCCACTACTGCTTGGAGACCCCCAGGCCATGGCTGGAGAGAAGGGGGAGGACATAACACTGCTGAGAGTATTTTCCTACTGCAAGTTCCCCAGGGGGCTGAAGGGGAGGAGAAGGATGGGTGTGGAGGAGCATCCCTTGTCTCCTTGCTTTGCTCACCCTATTTTTCTCCTCACAAAACCTGTGGGAAGAGTGAGCTCTTCTTGTCTGCTTTTGCTTTTCCCCACAAGCTCACTCCACTGATACTGCTGCTGGTTTTAATCTGCTGTGAGGAACTGTGCTGTTCCCTCCACTGCACTCTCTATACATTGCTTCATTTTCTTCCCCCGGTGCAGCAGGCTCTGCAGCCAGCCTGTTACTGCTCACCGTGGGGCCTCTCGGCTGCACGGATGGCTTCCACACGCCACTTGCCACACTGCCACCACCTCTGTTCCCCACTGCTCGCTCAGGTCTGCTCTCTGCTCTCATCTTCCACTTTCCCCCTCTTTAATCCAGTTCCCATGGAGATCTCGAAGCATCAATGGTGCCATTCCTCCCTCCGCAGCCTGAGGGAGGGGGTCAGTGGGATGATTTTTGGTTTACCTGAGCTGAACTTGCATCCAATCCCAGAGGTCAAGCTACAAGTTGCTGGAAGGTCTGTTTTGTCTCTCTGTTACTTAACTCCTTCACAGTAGGAGTAGTTGGCCTGTTGTCTCACTTTTTTCAGCTGCTTTCCAGCCTCTCCTCATCAGGCACAGAAGGGGATGCTGCCTAAAGCTCAGCCCCATGACGGCGCGGCTCACCAGGCTTTCACATCATGCCATCACCAGCAATGGTCCCAACTGCAAAAGGGGAGAAGAAAAAAAGCATTTAAGTTTTCAATTTAAAAATCTATTGAAAATCAGCAGCAGCTGATTCTGGAAAGGTGAGGTCCAGGCGTGGGGACACACTCCTGCCTGCTGCCTTGCTGAATTTACCTGCTCCACTGCAGCAGCCTGGAGTTTGCCTGTTTGCTGCATTTTCTTTCCATGTGGCTGTGAAAATAACTCAGTCACCTGATTTCTCGGTCCTTGCATGAAAGGTGAGTCCTGGTCTCACTGCTTCAGCGCATAAGCCAGGAGGAGGGCATGGCAGTTCCTTCTGGAAAGGTGACAGAGGTACCAATGGGATAGGTGTCATAACTCAAGATGAGACTGCGAAGCAGTATGGCCCCGGCACATTGGGATTTTCTGTCCATGGGGTGGCAGGTAGGTATTTTCAGCTGCTCCGCTGTCAGGGGTAGGTGATCCTAGATGGCAGTACGCTGACAATGCCTTTGAGAACGTGTCCCCTTCTGGTTGTGCTCTTCTTCCTTGGTCGCCCTCATCTACTCTTTGTCTTCTTGTGCTGGGTCTCAAGTGGGTCCTTATGTGCTGGGGAAGGGGATTAAGGAGGTTTTCTCTAAAGGTGCAACCTACTTAGTATTCTTTTCATCCCCCTTCCTCTTCTGTTTCCTAGAAGATGTGAGCTACAATGCAAATCAACAGGGGCATTCATTTCCTGTCCGCTCACTGCGATGTGGTGTGCTGTTGGAGCAGTCTCTTCATCCCTGTTGTATCAGATGCATTGGAATGATTCATTTTGACACTTTAGACATGAAATGTTACGATTTTTTTAATGCAAAACATGGGCTTGGATGTTCTGTGTACTCCTGTTGTGGTTTCGGCTGTGGTAGAGCTGACTTTATCCTCTCAGCAGCTACAATAGCACTGTGTTTTGGATTCAGTATAGGATTTGGTATGAGAAGAATGTTGATAATATACTAATGTTTTTGGTTGTTGCTGGGAAATCAAGGACTTTCCAAAGGCTCATGTTTTGCTAGTCTGCAGGTGCAGAAGAAGGTGGGGGCCGTATAGCCAGAGTGACGGGTTCAAATTGGCATTTGGATATGCTAATGGGATATTCCATATCATGTAACGTCATCTTCAGTATATAGATGAGGGTTGACTGGAATGCTCTCTCTCTGTCTTCTGGGGTTGTGGTTTCATTTTCAGGATTTTCACTCCAGGTTTGCTCTCTGTGAATGGGCTGGGCAGCGTGTGCCTCCCAGTGCAACTGTGTGCATTTCCTGCAGGGCGGCGAGACGGAAAAGAGGCATCATGCCCAGGCAGGAGGCAGAATGAGATACCCCATCCTTTTTCAGGCATTTTAGGACAGTTTTCATTTTATCCATGTGGGATCTTCTTAAGAGAGCAAGAGGTAAATGTGAATCCCAATGACTCTACTGGACATCACTGCCAGGAGGGTAAAATTTGGAAAGGCCTGTGCTGGATTTGATTCAGAAGGTTTTTACCTAATTCCCAGCCCTTGTCCCTGTCCCTCCTGGTGTCACCCACAAGCATCAGCCTCTTTTCAGACAGTCACCAGACGCTGATAAATACAAACAACAGTCTCCTTTTGGTTGAGATGCTACCCACCTTTAAAACTGAGACTGGCACCCAGTCTCCATGCCAGAGGTGCTCCTTCTGCTGATGGAGAAACCAAGCCCATCCTTATTTGTTCCCATGTTACATAGGACATCTCTCTCAAAAATTGTTTGTACTGTTTCTTCAACCACTGTGCTCATGCAACAGTCCTGTCCCAAGTTGTGACCGCCTCCACCGCCTCACCTACACAGCTTGTCCAGCTTACAGTTGGAGACCTTCATGGCATCCAGGGGAGAGGAACAAAGCAAATCCTCAGAAACACAAGCAATTGCAGCATTTGTGCAAAAAATCAATGTTGGACCCCTGGCCATTACTCATTTTGCATCTCTTTCCTCAGCCTGATGCTGTAGGTTGTGTTGGCAGAATAGAGCTATGGGTGATGATGGTAGCCTGATTTATACCTGGGGCTGTGGCCACTGCTGATAAACCATCTACTGAAACACCAGAAGCAGCTCCTGGAAGATAAGGTGGCCTCATTTCCTTTCTCCTTTCCCACTTGTGTCTTCCAGTGTCACTACACCATTTTTGGCTTATTCCATGTTTGTCAGGCTCTTTGAGTTGTCTGTAAATGTAGTGTCTCCATTAGCATTCACTCAGCACGATGAAGGGTCATCTCTGAGCAGAAGCACGTGAAGATGCCATGCTATGGATGATATGTATGACTGATCTGCTTCAGACAGAGGCACCTGTGGTTGGTTGTATTGGCTGGGGCAGCACACGCTCGGCAGTGTTTTGCATGGAGAGCAGATGTTCCTGGGGCAAAGATGATGACCAGTTCCTTTCTGCTGCCCATAAATCACATTAGAGTATATCAAAGCCCTGAATTGTCAGCACTACCTAGATGTAAATACTGTAATTATCCTAAGTAAAATTAACAGTTTATCAGACTTCCTGTGTTGAATCTTTTTATTACAGCCTTTTTTTTTTTTCATCACAGATTTGATTTGCTATAGTCTTTATATGACCCTGGATTATAAATCTCTGGCTTTCAAACACTACCTGACATCATGAGCTGTTGCAGCAGCTAACTGGCAGCTGCTCAGAGGCTAATTTTGCTGAGGAGAAGGCTTTTTCTTGGCTGCCCTGAAATTTGCTAGTCCCTTTCAAAACAGGTTTGCCCATGCAACAAGTGATGCTTGGTCCTATGGGATCCTGGTGAGGGTGCAACCCTACACAGCTAAAGAAATGAGCCTGTGTTGAGGAGCATGTGGGGTGCTGGGTGTGGGGAGAGGAAAGGGCTGAAGCCTTCCTCATCCCATCCCCAGCAAAGTAGAAGGTGGCATCTTCATGTGGTGAACGTAAAGATGATCTCTCCAGCCCACCATCCCCACCAGCGACTGTGATCGTGGATGCCACCTGGTCTAGTGGAAGGTGTCCCTGCTGATGGCAGGGGGGGTGGAACTAGATGATCTTTAAGGTCCCTTCCAACCCAAACCATTCTATGATTCTATGCCTCCATGTTAGGTGAGGATGCGGGTGGCAGCTACCAAGGTTGGAGCTTCAGAGACAAGCCTGCACAAAGCTGTGCTAGCATCAAAAGTTATAAATAACACAGTCAAAGCTTTCTAATAATCGTATCAGGCTGCACAGTTCAAGTCATGTGAAATAATCTAGCAGCCTTTTTTTTTTTTTTTCCTTTTTTTCTCTCCTATCAGAACAGATGCTGCTGAGCAAAATGACTCCAGTAACAGGGAAGCACCCGGCAAAACCCAGCACTGCATTTTCCACTGCCCACCTCCCTGCAGCAAAAGCCAGCGGACAGTCTGTGCAGGCATTTCACCATGAGTTGCAAGTGGCAGATTAAAAAAAAAAAAAAGGGCTGTACTTCAAACACACACAAAAAAGAGCCTTTTCTCTCACACATCTTTGCACGGCATTAGGAGACAAGCAACGTTATTGCTTTTGTCCCAGCAGAGCCTGGAGCGGCAGGTTTGTCTCAGATGTTTTTCCTGCCTTTGACTCAGCCTTTTCTGTGCCTTTCCCCCAGCTCCACGCCTCCTGAAGGTGATTCAGAAACAGAAACATGACAAAACAAAACTCATTTTAATAGCTTGTCTTGGCCAAGGCCAACTAGGAATATAGCTGTGTTATTATCATGAGCTGGAATGCCAAGCTATTTACTTCATTAGCAGGAACAACAACAAAATAACAGCCCATGGTGCTGGCAAAGGTATAGCCAGCACTAAAATATTGCCTACAAAATAGAAAAAGACCTGGAATAACCCCCTTATCATGGATCTAAAATAATTTTTCTTGGACAAAATAGGCTCAGAAAGCCTCCAAGCCTGTAAGAGGCTCCTTGAAAAGTGTTTTTTTAATGCAACATCTGACTGTGCAAACCTCTGACATCCTGAGGAGATGCCTCCAGACAAGAGCTGAGGGTTGAACGCTGGCACTTCACTGGTGAGTGAATGCTTAAAAGCTGGAGGCTGAAGAAGGACAGAGCTAAAACTGTTATCCAAAGAGATTTTACATTTTGGACTGACTACAGTTCTGGAACCAGGACTGGCATCAAATTTGCATTTTCATTGCCAGTCATTGTAAAAGCAGAGCTGAAAAGCTGAAGGTGGAATAAAGTGAGAGTAGGCCGAGTTCCTTATCGTGGGACTAACATAACTGAGTTGGTTTTTGGTTTGTTTTATTTTTTTTTTTATTCAAAGGCTCTCCATACAATTTTGAGAAGCCTTTTCACTGATTGTGGATATCTTCTTTCAAGGAGATTTTGTTCCCCAGCTGGACCAGGAGCAGCTTCCCTCAGCCATGTGGACATGGAGGAGTTGCTTCTCTTGAGAGAACAGTTCATCGCAAATACAAAACATGAGGATAAAAAATAGGAAGATCTGCAGTAAAATCTGCTTATCTTTGAAAAAGGAACAGAGTGTTGATCTGGTTGTAACAGCATAATGTCCTTCGGTTTTGTTCCAAATTTTCAGTCTATCTTGGACTATCTTTTGCATCTTAAGTAGATCAAGCTTTCCCTAAATCCCCCATGAACATACTTGAAAGCAACCTGCACTGTACCTTGAGCATCTAAAATGACTTCTTCCTCCTCGGTCCACTGGAGAAATCTTTTAAAACAGCTCTTCAAACAGCCTTCCACGTGAGGAGCCTGTCCCTTTATGGGATTTTGATTTTGTCTCCATATGCTGAATCCTTGGTCCATCTGTGCTGCTCCACACCTCCCCGTTTCCCCAGCTGTGCCTCCACTCACTTCCCGTGCCCTTGCAGGTTCTGCCAGAGGAGCCCCTGCACCCGCTTGCCCTGACGAGCCAGGAGGTGGCTATGGGAGATGAACACCAAAGATCTCCAACAGCTTCAGGGACCGGTGTGGAGAGCATCCCAACGGGCATCATGGTGTGCCAGGCTGCACTACCAACCCTTCGACACGGCGTGCCCAGGAAAATTGCTCACTTTTGGGGCGACAGGTCCTCCCACCCCCATTCAAAACTGCTGTGAGCAAGGAACATGGCTGCATGTGCTTCCTCGAAGCCCTGCATTTTAATGCCCACTCTAGCAGGAGATATAAAAGCTGGCAGAGCTGCTCTGGCTTCCTTCTTTCCTCGGATTATTTCCATCATCATTTTTCCCCCCACCACTGCTTTGGGTTCAACTGCAGCACGTGCCTTACAGAGACTTGAAGAAGACAAGGTAATGTACAGCTACTGGTAAGGATGAACTTCAAGGTATTTAGTCCATGGGCATGTTTGCTTGCAGAATGGTTCTCAGAGGGAGAGCAGGAAGAGAAATACAAGTAATGAGTCCTGGCTATGTGCAGCAGGGAGAGCTGAAAAATCTCAGCAACACCTGTGCTCTCTTGGTCTGACTCTGCGGCCTTTCCAGGACGTTGGACTCACCCTCTGCCTCAGCTTTCTTGTCAGCAGGCCTGGGAAAGCAACGTGAACCTTGGTAGCATGAGGTTAGAAATGATTACTCAGAGTCTATGTCACTTTGAATTGGAAAAGTGCAGCACAAGCTCTTTTATTATGTAGGTGCTAAACATGTACAGTAATTATTCAGTGCTCATGTGTTTGGATTGCTTTCTAAGTTTGGTTTAAAAAAAACCCAACAAACACCACAAATCAGTTGTCAGTGGAGATGTCTCAAAAAGATGAGCTAAGGTAGGGAAGTTCCTGTAGTGAGTCACAGCGAGATCAGGAGTAATTTATCAGTGACTTCCCATCCTTGGTTGTCTGTCCTGAGCAGTCACTTCCCATCCCACTGGGTGGCCTCCAGGCAGGTGCTGGTGCCAGCAGCCAGCATCCAGCATCCCCACACATGGCCCTGATCCTCACCTGTCTTCTGCCTGTCACAGTACACAGGTCCCTCTGCATGCCTCTGTGTGCGTGTCTTTTTCCTCCCTGAAATGTACTCTTTGGGGTTTTTTTCATGGGTTACCCAGAATGTAACAGACATTTATGCTGGGACTAAAATGTAAGCTCTTCCGTTAATAAATAGTACTGTTTGCATACAAGCAAAACCAAAAATCAATTTGCTTTACATTACATTCCTGTCCCCTCCTTCTGCTCGCACACGGTTAGAAACACAGGCTAAATTAATTGCAGGAACATCAGGCACCAGAGGGGTAGGAGAAAAAAAAATGAAAGCCTTGTAGTACAACTATAACAGCATTTCATGTTCTCTGGGGTTTTCACTTGCAGTGACTCTGCATCAAGTTTTTAGTCACACAGAATTTAATGCCAATTTTTATTCTGGTCATTCCATACCAGGGACGTGCACTTGACCTTTGTGAAAAAAGCCCACTCTAAGGCCTTGATGCATCAGTGATCTTTGAGTCTCAGGTAGGAGCAGGGCCCTGAAATGATTTCTTTCTTTGGTTTGCTATGAAATGACAAGCATTTTCTTCCTTTCTTCTCTCTGGCGCTGGATTAACGGATAGGTACTATCCATCTGTGCCAAGGTCCCAGCTCCTGGGGCAAGCTGATGAAATCGAAATCTCAGCTCCAGGAGCTGAGATTATTTCTTTCAATAAATTGAACTTCCAGTCTTTCATCATACTGAGAGGAAATTTTGAAAACATCACTTAGAAGATGTCGGCTGAAGTCTGGGGAGATGCTGGAGCTACAGCTCAAACAAGAGATCCACTGCACTGTGCATCTCAACCACAACCTAATGACAAGGCTTACTTCTACAAGGGCTGCCTGGTTTATGGCTGGAGAAGAGCCCAGCCTTTCACCAGCCCATTAATCTGGTTGCTGGGGTAGTAGTTTTGGCAGAGGTCTCTTTCTGCCAGAGGAGTGGGAGCCTGACAGCCCAATGTGGGATTTGACATCATATCGAGAATAGTGGACTCCACACCGCTGAGCTGACAACATGGGTATTTGTGATCACCTTTGGAGATGGTTTGGAGGCTACAACAAATTGCAGAGTGCAGCTGGCTGCCAGCATGAGGGAGCGAGCCCTACAAACGCTACGTACCATGCTCGGGGGGCTCACACTGCAGCCTCTCTCGGGGACGGGTTGCAGTACAGGAACTCCTGTATAGGAAGACCTGGCAATCTTCCAGAGCACCTCCTTGGTGCCTCCCATCAGGAGCACTACAATCACCGCAACCTCTACCTGTTCATTTCTAGAGGTGAATTTTTCAGGGTCAGTGACTGAGGTGGTGGTGCGGGGAGCAGAACACTGACAAAGCTCTCCAGGTACCCAGGGGCAAAACACCTGGCTTGGGAAACAAATCCACTAACATTTTAGGCAACCAAACATCTTAAAACGCATGATGCTAAATGTTCTCAGTAGAAGATCTCTATAAGATTATCTTCCTCTTAGAGCATGTCAGAGCCTGGTCGTGTCAGTCCTCTGGGCCCTGTGGAGGTTCGCTGGGGAAAGCCAGCCCCAGGGCAGTCATTTTCTCAGCTCTGAGTGAGGAGCCCCGTCAGATAAAACCATAGCAAGCAGTTAGCAAAGTCCAGTTTACTTGTTTTGCCGTCAGCATGTGCACCATCTTGCATGGAAAGATTTCCCTGCCATCATTCGGGCACTTGCAGCCCCCATACCATGCCGCTAGATGATTCAGGCTTTTCTATAGCAAAGAAACTCACTTTGGATCCTGCTGCGTTAAATTTTTCACTTCCTCTTACTATCATCTTGCAAGATCTGTTTTGCCTACTCCTTCCCCAGGACTGACACACCGCTGCTGGGACCAGGAGGTGACTAAGGGCTTTGCTACAGTGCAAACAGCAAGCAGAGCACTCTGCGAAGTTTCATGTCATATAGCGGGAAATGCTAAATATGATGAAACAGTTTCGGGGCTTGGTGTTTCAGCAGCCAACATCAATTACTCTGGGTCCAGGATGAATCAGCCTGGAGCTGCAGCAACCTCAGGCAGCTCCAGTAGAGTGGTGAGAGGGCTGCTCTGCCACTGCTGTAGCCCTCCCACCATGTTCACTGTGGCCTTTTCCATCTCCTCGTGGTGTTTTATCCAGCAGCAGCAGCATGAGTACCACAAAGCTGCAAGTGCTCTGCTCTCCCCACAGCTCCAGCATGATGCCTGGAGCCTGTCTGGCATGATGGGACATCATCATGGATTTACTAGATGGCACCAGAAAAATAGGAGAGAGAATCTCTAGCTGGGAGGACTTACAGGAAGGTCTCTAGATTAGCTCCAGGTTGCTATGAGCCCATGCAATTTTGTGACAGCTGTATCTGCTGCTGTTGGATGCTGCAGTTTTTCAGAGAGGCAGAGGGATTCAACGACCCTGAAAGCAATAAACTCTCAACTGGAGTAAAAAGGGCTGTGGGGTCAGTCTCACTCAGAAAAGCACCAAAACAGGGATCACAGGGTAGGGGTGAGCTTGAAGGCCAGCTGAAAATCCCGTGAAGTTCTGCAATCTGTTCACATGCTGCCCACACAGTTGGTTGCTGGCTGGTGCTTGGGTTTAAAATGTCCCCGGGGTGTTGCAGGAGAGGTGAGACTAGGTATTTGCTCAGGGACTGGACTACAGCATCCCATTCATCCCTGCTTTGTCCTGATTCTATAAGTGACCCCAACACAGAGACATCTCCAGGCACTAAGGGGCCAAGCACACTCATTGTTGAGGTCCCCCACCAGCAGCGTTCTGCAAATGATTTCCCTGTTTGGCACATGTGATGCTAAACAGTGTGGGTGGGAGATGTGTCCTCTGCTCTGCACAGCACCCCCCTGGCCCCCCAGGACTCTTTCATGCCCCGCTGTGCCACAAAAGCTGGGACCAGTAACAACTATGGAGCCTGCCCCATCAGAGCCATCACTCTCTGCTCCTGGACATCCTGCTCACACCATGCTGGGACCTACTTGCAGCTCCAGAAGACAAACATCTGAGGAGCTACTGTAGGCTGAGCTGGTGTCTCAGCCTGATTAAATGGGAGTTTGGGGTTGGGCCAGTAATAGTTTGAAGCTGAGCCCTTCAGCAAAGATGGGTGACCAGAAGATGGTTGTTTTTGTAGTTGGAGATAGGCTATTTATAAGAAGAAAGACAAAAAACTCAATTGTGTGATAATTGATTGTTTTGTCCTGAATTCAATTGCTGCTCTTTCAACTCCCTAAGATAGAAATGTAGTAAAATAGGGATTTTTCAAACTGACTCCTTTTCATTATAGTAGAGGATAAGGGCAATGCTGGGCCAATGTACTGAGCTCTGCCATGAGATCACGGGTTGGGTGGTAATTCCAGTATGGGGCCTTGGGCTGCAATGAGTTCAACATTTCTGATATTTGCAGTCCTTCAGATATCTCAGATCTCCGGGAGCTCACAAAACGCCATGTCCACTTATAACTTTTGTTATAAGTATATATATATTAAAGTGTATATATATATATACACACTATGCTCTGAGCTAGACTGATGAGGAGCAGGGGCTGGCTTTGGGGTAAGGTGACATCTAAACCTCTATGTAGGCATTTTTCATGTGAAATGCTGCATTTAAGCTTATGCTTTTCCCCTGTTTGTCCCCAAACAGCCTTCAGGTCCCCTGCTTCAGAGCAGGATGGTGCTGAGCAGAAGCCAGCAGTGCAGCACTGGCCTGAGAGGGGTTTTTTTTTCCTCTCTCTGTTTTTTTTTTGTTTTTTTTTTCTTTCCTGGATGCTGAATGAGGCAGCTCTTTTGTGAACAGCAGTTGTTTACATTCTTCCTAACAAAAGTTGGGATTTCCTCTGATGCTAATAATCTTGTCACTAATGCGTACAGCCAGCCAGAGCGCTCGGAATAGCTTTTTAATAATGTCTGGGCCAACTTGAGCGTGCTCGTTGCTGGTAGGAACAGCCTCCTGAAAGTCAACAGGGTGCCACCAGAACAAGGAGGTGACTTTTCATCGTTGCCTTCTTGAGCAAGGGCAAATACCACACACTGCTGCCTGCAAGCCTCAGGCCACAGGCTGGACCACATCTGCAGGTTTTCAAAGCACCCACCATTACCCTTCAACTTGCTGATGCCCATCGGGGCCCCTGATGTGTGGGGGGTGATCAGCCAAAACACTGCGGACCAGTCCTAGTTAACCTGGGTGTCCAGCCAGATTTCCCACGTTTGTATTTGTGCTGTCTAGTAGCTTAAGGTGATGTTGTCTCTCTATTTGAGCATTTCTGTGCTGTCTCAGTATTTAATTTCTTTTTTCTCTGAGGGGCAGTGCTTGGCCTTGGTCTCAAATGTGTGGCAAAGTGAGAAGACTGACGTTTTTCTGCATTCCCACTTGCAGGTGGGGGTTATCCTGGGGAGGGGCTGGTGTCTGCCAGGTATTTGCTGGTGTAAATAGGGAGGAGACTTCCTTCAAGGAGCCAGTCTTGGCAGATACCACCCCCCACAGTTGAGTATTGCCCTACGGGATCACAACTGGCACATGGAGGATAAGGTGGGCTTGGGGCCAGCTGCAACTGCCAGCAAGCTCAGCAGCATGGAGTGAAGCTGCCTTCAAAGGGTTGGCCATGACTAAAAATAGTGAACGACATAAACCTCTTTTTTTGTCCCCAGCGTATCCTTCAGAAAAAGCAACTTGTTAGTGTGAGCTGCTGTGACCTTCTGCTCCCATCATGGCTCTGCCTGTACCCAGGGAGGAGAGGAACATCCCGGTGAGCTCCCTGGCTCCTGAGGCCCTGGGTGCAAACCTGTTCTCCCACTTTTTGCTTGTCCCAGACCTCTTCCCACTGCCACACCGAGGGCTAGATGAAAAAGGTCCTCTCCAGAGAGACTTAAGCAAACAGATTCACAATGTTTTGGTTCTGTCTATAAAACTGCAAGTTTTATCAAAACCTGCTGTCGAAGGATGCCCTTTGCCATTTAAGCAGCTTTGTTTAAGGATGCCACCATGTTTTAGAAGACCAAATCCAAGAGCATGATGCCATGCTCTAGAAGTAAAAAAAATAGGAAATCTAAAAAGAAAGTAGTTTATTTTAACTGTGCAGAACAAATGAACACTAGTAACCAAACTAAAAGAAAACACAACTAAAAACATAGTCCTTATTTTCTTTATTTGGAAGCGTTTTGAGCAGAGTTCCATTTTTCTCCCCAATAATCTCTTGATTTCACATCTGTATATTTTTATTATTAGTAACCTCATAGCTTTTATTCAACTCCATGTTGAGAATTAAGATTTGCTCATTGAAAATCTCAAACCTGCAGAGCAAACCACGAGTTTACAACTGAACAGCTTTTCCCATGTCAGCACCTGGATGCAAAAGTTTGTAATGCAACAAAGGCAGAGAGAGATCTTCTGATGCCTTTGAAAGCAAATGCCTTCAAAAGCAAATGCCTTACTACAATATTACTGTTAAATGCAGAAGTACTGACATCTGTCAAAGTTGAACAGCTCTTCACCTCCTAAGATGTACTGAAAAGAAGGACATGCTTGGAGGGGTGCTAGGAGAATGCTGTGGTCAGGGTGTCGGAGCAGCTGGAAGAACACACAGAAAGTAAGGAATAAAAACCCTCCCTGCCAAACAGAGGCAGGAACTCTAGTGGGGGACAGGCCAAGAAGGACGCAGATGCAAGTTGTGATTCTTTGTTAAAATAGTCATCAGATTGGAAGTGCTACAATCTGGCAGGTAAAAGCATTAACTCCTTACCTGGGAGGAGCAACCGCTGGGACCTGAAATGTTGTTCCATGACAAACAAGCATCTGCAGGTGAACACGGGTGGGTGAAGTTGTCACATCCACACTCTGAGGTTTCACCTTCATTGCTTCTCCTTTCTGTTTGTCCCCTAGTTGAGCTGGGAGCACCAAGAGGGGGTCCCCACAGGCCACCTGCAGGTCTGTTCCAGGCCCCAAGACCAAAATTACCTTTAGGCTACAGACCTTGGAGCAATTCTGGTCCATCCTGCCTGGCTCCTGCTGGTCCCCTGGGAGTCGGGACAGGGGAGCTCTTGGCAGCCTTGCCGCTCCTCTCTCTGCCGCAGGCCACCCAGGCTGGGTCATAATGAGCATCTGAACCAGGGGGCGAAATAAAGACTTTTCTCTTTCTCTCTGATGTTCTCAGAGCACTGTGACAATGACACAAAATGGATAAAAAATTGTAAAAAAGGCTCTATTAATCATTAAAATTAAATGAATGCAACAGTGAACCACAAAGGTTTCTGAAAGTTTTTCTTCGCAGTGTACTGTTTCCCTCTTGAATTCAACCCCCCCCCCACTAGCAATTTGAATTAAAAATCCCTGAAAATATCACAGCTCCAGAAGCACTTCCAACTGAAATAGGTGGACAACAAGCAGATCGCAAAGCTGCACACAGTCACCATAGCGACGGGGCTTCCAAAAGGATGCAGGGGAGCCTCAGCCTCCGAGAGCATCACCAGTGCCCACAGCGCCAGGAGAAGCATGAGCATCCTGACAGCGGGGTCAGGATTGTTCTTTGCAGGGAGCCGTTTTTAGGGCAAGTGAGAGGTTGTGCAGACAGAGTCCTCCCTGCCAGCCTCCTTGCCAAAAGAGTCTTTGGGCAGATGTGGAGATTGGAGATCTTGTCAGGGGACCCTCAGAAACACGTCCTTAGGACAGCCACTGAGTTGTCTGGGCTTAACGCAAGTGCTGGGCAGGAGAGGTGACCTCAGTGTCTTTGCCAGCCCAAACTTCTATTTGAGATTGAGTCAAGAAGAACTTTAAAAAATATGTATCAAAAACCTGACAGAGGCCAGAACAAACCAGCTTGGCTCCACACAATCTTCTCTGTTGTGCACCAATAAAAAAAAGAGCATTGGACACCCCTAACTCCAGCACAGGGCACAGTTCACAGAGGACTTCATCTCATGCTGCAATAAGAAGATGAGTAAGGAAAAGTGTTGCCCTGCTACTCAATAAATAGCAAATATTATCGATAAATAATGTCAATAAAGTCAAAGTGCTTAATACCTTTTTTATTATTGGTCTTCAGTGAATATATTGCTGCCAAGCAGGCAGCCAAGAAAGGGAACAAGATGCAAGCCTGGAAGAAAGAAGTGTTTAGAGAGCACCTGGCTGAGGTAAATGTTTTCAATCTCATGGTGCAGGAGGAATTTCACCCAGCACTGACAGACATTAGCTTAGAACGGTAGATGGTTAATTTGGGGAATTTCTGGCAGACACATCAGGGCAACCCAAGATTAAAAAAGGTCAAAGGAGTTCCTATCAACAGAAAAGGGAAGACAAGAGGAACCAAGGGAATCACAGACCATTCAGCTTACCTTGAACTCTCCAGAACAAATTATCAATTTATTTGTAAACACCCAGGAGATGGCAATGAGATGAGAAGCAGACAACTTGGACTTGTCCAGAGCAAGCCATACCAAAACAACTCACTTTCCTTCTAAAGCAGACTAGCAGCAGGCACTGGAGTGAAAGCAGAAGCTCCAGATGTGCCGCAGCTCGGCTCCAGCCAGGCTTTGGCATGGTCTCATGCGATGATCTCCTAAACCAGGCAGGGAAACTCACTGGATTAAACCAGTAGAGGATGGGTGGCAAACCCCTATGCTATTCTGGTCCTCAGCAGTGATTCATTTTCAGAATGAAAGGCTGTACAGAGTGAGGGTGAGCCACGATCTGGCCTGGGCACAGGCCCGTACACGGCTTTCATATAAATTATACGCCTGAAATATTAAAGATTAGGTTTGTTAAACCTGCAGATGACCCAAAGCTGTGTCGGGCTGCAAGTAACAGAGATAACTCTCCCTAAAAATAATATAAAAGAGGATTTATAAAATAAAATAAGACATTCAAATTTCGGCTATGCTTACTAATAGCATCCTGGAAAGACCGAATATACATATAGATGAGATCAGTCAAAATCCTTCGCTACATATCACCCTAAATCAGGAAATTGCTTTCTACCAGAGCACTGTGCAGAGCTCACCTGCTGATTTGTGCTGTCTCTGCAAAAGGGGAACCAGAGCATCTTTTATTTTACATTTTCATTTTTTATTTTTAAGGCCCCCATTTTGCCTCAGGCACGCTATAATTCACATTGGTGACAAAGAAATGTGAAAAGCCTTCACCACGGTACCAGCAAGCCTGGAGCCTCCATGAATTGTGAATTTGAATACATTTTGATCCTTGCTTGGACTGGAGGCTGTGGGAAGAAAATGGGCCCAAATTAGAGTCAATGCTGAAAAAACTTTAATGGTCAAATATTGATTAATATAACAGCATTTTGTAGTTTTAGGTCAGAAGCCATGAGAGTAAGTAAAAAATTTACCCAAGTTAGTCCCTGAATTCTTTTCCATTAAGAAGTTCACAGTCCTTTAGCAAGTGCTGAGAACACTGGAGGAGGAACTGGCATGAGGAAAATATACTTGGAAGAAAGTGTGTTGAGCAGGATAACAGGTATTTTTCTGAAAGCTGATTTGTACTGACAGCATGTTATACTTCCTTTACCTCCACTGCAAGACTGGTAACTGCCTTACTGACAAGGCTTCCTCCCATACATGTCTGTATTTTATACTACCAATGAAGATATGATCAGGTAAAATGAAAAGTCACTTGCTGATGGGACTTTCCACCACAACTTGTGAGGGACCTCGGTGACAGGTATCATCCAAAACACCAGGGCTCACAACTGGCCCAACAGCCATACAGCCTGAAGGCTGACCTAAACTGAAGTTTCACCTATACAAATGATAATGATGTGGGAAACATGATTCTTCAGTGTCATCTGTTCTCCAAAATAAAAACACCAACAGCACATCTCTGCCTTGCACTGGATGACCCATGCAGAGGAAGATGAACTGGACTGGAGCGAAGGCTCTCATTGGGCTGTGCAGGCTGCAGCCTGCTCCAGGACCACATCAGGCTCCAGGCTGTGCACCCAAAGGAAGCATTCAGCACTGTGCTCTGCATAACAAAGAAACTCAGACAAGAATTAAACACCCCAAGGAATGATGCAGATGAAATTACATCGTTCATTTTCACTTTTGTTTTAATGAATGGATTCCCTCACTTTTTGTTTTTCTGATTTTCTGTTGGTATGAAAGAGTGAACGAGTGTGTTGGTGGGAAAAATACTCTTGGAGGACTACTAAAATTAAACTGTAAATGAATAAGGTGACAGACTTCAGAGCTGAAAACAAGATTATCCAGAAGTAGCTGGGTTTGCCCTAACCACTCCCTCTGCTTTAGCAGTGGAGGAAAACTGGGCCATTTGTGAAATGAGAATATACAGACAATAAATATTAATAAATTTTAAAATAAGCTTAAGGTTTAAGGAAGATGTTTTAAAGTTACTGTGGAGATACCTACCATGTTACTTCCACAAACAGAGCTAAGACAAGATTACTGCGTGACCTGGGTCATGTAGCTTGGCAAAAAACCCAAAGAATACTGGACATCCTCCTTTGAAGGGAGGGAGATAGATCCTTTGAAGGGGGGGATATATACTCTTGTATCCTTTGAAGACCTACCTTCTTCACCAGGGGAGCCACTGCATCCCCTGGGAAGCTCACTGGGGTTTTAACCTGAGAAGATTCTGTCTCCTTCTTTAAATCTCCCTACACAAGTTTAAATCTAAGTAATTCCTTCAGTGGTAACTTCACAAATCATTTTGATAGACAGATATATAGTCTGATGACTGATCATTCAAATCTATTGATTTATTGATTTCATCTTTATCATGATCTTGATGTGAGCACTTCATTGGCCTGCCTTTAATTAGCTGAGTAAAAATAATGAATTAGTTTAGCAATATCCTTTCTCAGGTGTGCCTTCATTTGCTCATCCTTTTTAATCACCTCTGCAGGGAATATGCAAGGTAGGTTTAACCTATCAAACAGTCACGGAGGTCACAAACCTGCGGGCAGCAGTAAATTTGGGTAAGGCATATACAGGCAGCTCAGCTCTTCAGCCAACATCTTGTACCTCCTGTGAATAAAGTAATTTCCAAGCACGTTCGGTCTCCAGCATCTCCCAAAGACACCCTGTTGCACTGCTGAACGAGGGGTGCACAGGGCTTCATCTCAGAAGCAGTCAAACTTTTGGAGGACATCTTTCTCCATGCTGCACAACCACGGAGAAGAAGACAGTGTGTCCTGGACCCCACACTGGATATTTATTCTCCCTTACCCTTTACTCACAAGCTTGCAGAGCTCCAACTCTTTCAAAGTCCTTGGAGAAAGAGCTTCAACCGAAGTAAACTGAAAGAGAAGATGAGATTTTGAACTGTAAGATTTTGAATAACGCATTACTGGGACCATAAGCATCCCATTCTGTTGTTTTTTCTTTTTAGCATTATTGTCGTTCTTGGATATCAGGAGAGATCACACTCCCCGTGGGGTAGGCACCACATGAAAAGCAAATCTTGATGGACTTCTATGTGAAATGGATGGGTAGTGGAAGGAAAGCAGCAGCTGAAACCCCACAAAAAAGGCTCTTCATTGGGTATTTGCAGACAGATGGTTAGAAATTTTGAACAGAAGGGCCAAGACCATGTTTGGCGCAAGATAGAAGCGAAGGGAGAGAGAAGGAACCAGGCTGGTACCCATGGAGTCACCCACCATCAGAGCATGCGCTCCCACTGCTCCCAATGTCCACATGATGCTTCTTTCGGGGAAGATGTTTTAAATCCAGGTCAACTGCTTAATCAAAACTGAATCAGCAGCAAAAATCCCACCTACTGCAGAGGCCATCACACTGTGAGTGAGTATGGGATGTGACTTTCCTGACCACTCAGTTAGTTAATCTTGTTCTTCACAGATTTTGCTGTTAGCTTTGCAAGGAGGCCAGAAGACATTGCCTGAACTGGCTTTAAAAAAAATTATAAACAAGCATTTTTCTTTTTTTTTTAATTGGAGAAGCTGTTAGAGGCCTGGTTTGAAGCCAGTTTAAGTCAATGGCAGGATTTAATTGGGCTTTGTTTCTAGGCTTGGCGGCAGCCTCTTTTGAAATCATTCCTCTGCTTATAATCAAGACTTGTCCCTGTCAGATTTTAATCACTTCTTCCTAGGTTAGACACTGGGATGGGTGGATGACAGTCACTGCTGCAGTCGCATACCGCTCATGTGTTCTTGGCGTTTGAAGCCAGGCTGCTTCACTGTTTCCACTGCCGACTGTTTGCAAACGCAGGAGAGGAGCTGGGAACAAACGGAGTGATGCAGAGTCGGGGAGGGAGGGGTTTGGTGGCTGGGCTGGAGTTAGTCACCGCTGACTTCCATTTCCAGATCGTGAGGAAGGACTCAAGCCATTTTAGGCATTTTCTTGGACTTCCTCCCCGGCTTTTAATTGAAATACCCAGGAGGGACAGAGGAATCCACGGACTCATTTTGTACCAATGCAGGATACTCAGATGCACTCACCCATCGTATGGTAGCGCCAGGCCACTGTTGTTAGCCCTTGGCTCGGCTCCTTCGCATGGCAACAGGGAATCTTACACATGTGTCTCACCTTCTGGAAGCTGATGCACTCCTCTGCGAATAGAGAGATGCTCACCTCATTGCAAATAATTTTTAAAGATTTTTTTTTTTGCAGGGGCTAAATATGCTGGGATGGCTTGAATAGTCTAAACAAAACACATTTAATTTCTATATCCCTAAAGTATAGAGATATACATACATATGTTTACATATCTGTGGCAGTGCCACAGGTAGGAAGACACATGAACCAGAAAACTGCAGAATCATGAGAGGCCTTGGGCACCTCTGTTTCTTTTCAGTAGGAATTCAGATGCCTAAATCTAGCAGAGCAAATGAGAAAAAAACCCTGCATAGCTGCCAAGACAACCATCACATCCAGCTGCCAGATTTTCAGCTATGCTACTTACTCTGGTGTTTTAAGTTTTGCATCTCCACATGCTCACCAACACTGTCCTTTTTGCCAGAGCAGCTGTTTGGGACATCACCACCAGGATGTCCCCGTGGAGGCAGGCAGCAGGCATGCTGGGAACATGTCCAGCTTGGACAGGCACAGTTCCCTCTGTCCATTCCCAAACACGGGGCTGGGAATGGCACAGCAGGGCGGCAGCAGTGGAAGCTGGGGATTGTTGGTGTTGCAAGGATTTGTTGTGAGGTCGATGTTACAACTCTTTTTTCTCCTGCTGAGAAGACTAATTTTTCTGTGTCAGTGCCCTGGTTGCCTGGGGAAGCTTCTCCTGGGGCTTGGTGCTTGGCCCTGCAGTACCACACAAAATGACCATGGCCAAGCCCCTTTGTACGGGGCCCAAACGCCTGCATGAAACAGGATGGTGAAAGATTGAAACAAACTTTCTGTCATTTTGTGATGTTGATTGTTCATCTCACACTTTGCGTTTTGTTTTCTTGAAGCCTCTCAAATAGCAACAAATTTGCCGTCGTATAAATATTGACAAAAGATGAGTAATGTCAGCCTTGAAGTTGCTACTTTTCTGATCACTAGAAAAGCCCTCTATGTTCCCCCAAAAGTTACTTAAATGTTTCCTGAGCTCTAACTAAAGATAAACAAAGCGTTTTATCTTTGAAAGTTGAAAGCCACATTAAAAAGTTAGCTGAGATTTGCTGCCTGACAGGATTCAGCATGTTTTTTCTTCTCTCAAAAGCGCTGAAAATTCCTATCTGCAATGCTTGCCATACCTCCTTGCACCCACAGTTCTGCGAGACCTCTGTATGTAATGTATTTTGCAGGCAGGATGGAGACCTCGCTCTGCGACCTGCCAGGCAGCACTATCCTTCCCAGAGCCAGAGACATCAATCAGCTTTATTCTCAGGCAGTCAAATGATATTGTGTCCTTGCTACCAAAGTATTGTGCCAGCCAGAACCTTCACCTCTCATCAGGGCCTGCTGGTGGATGAAAGAGTTTTTTATGGTTGGTTCAGCCCTCTCAAAAGTTTTCAGGTTTGCCCCCAGATGGCTGCATCCTTATTGTGGTCTCTGCACTGGACCAGGCAACCAGCTCTCCCTGACATCCCACTGATGGGCTGTTTGTGTCCACCTCTATGTATTTAATCCACTGCATGCTGTGGCATCCCTCTCCCATGCCCATTCTGAGATCAAAGGGAGTAGCACCATCAGGGGCTGATGCTCCCTCCTCTGAGGCCCACAGGTCTCCCATACTGGGTGGGCGGAGGGCGCAAACAGAGAGTCCAGGGCTGCCTGATATCAGCATCCCTTGCTTAAGACCAAGAGAAAAAAAAGCCTCATGGATGTTGAAACATGAGGGTTTGCCTGGGAAATTCTGGGAAGAGAAGTGATAAGCCTATATGAATTAGGAAAGTAAAGAACTGAGGATTAACCCTATTGTTTTACACAGAGTTGTCGCATTAGAATCAATTGGCTTTTGGTGTTTGTCATTAATGATTGACTTCTATCTGCGTGTGGGAGGAAAGCACTTGTGAAGGCATTGCCTTTTCTAGCATGCCAAAAGGCCAAGAAAGTACAAGATCTTTTTAGAGAAAAGCAGAAAAAAAGAAAAAAACAAACCCAACCAAACCAAAACAGACCTGTCTTTCCTGTGGAAATTTTTTCTTCTATGGCAACTGTAAAAACAGCTCAGATTGTGTTGATTAACTAAGTGTATTATCCCATGAACAACAGGGTCCCATTAGATCCATCAGAAGGCAAATACCCTCTGTACTGAAAACCTCTTGATTCAGTACATTTCTCTGCTGCAGAGTAAATTCCTGCCTAACCCCATCAAAGTAATCATTTTATATCTCGAAGCATGAAAACTAATAAATCAGAAGTCACTTTTTCCCTCTTTGCATTTCGATTGAAGACATCAAACAACATATCACAGTTCAGCATATAGAAAAATGTTGCTACACATAAGAAAAATAGTCTGAATTAAGGAATACTACATGAAAAAACAGCATAGGAAGGGGAGGTATAAGAGAAATAATTGTATTTTGTTGTTTATAAGCATGTGTGGACAGTGGATTTGTATCTGTGGGACAATTCAGGAAACAAATGAAAAGATAAGTTTTGGGTTTAAGCTCATCAGATTTCAAAGCACATTGTTTATACCTTCAGTAGTGCAATAAAGCTTATCAAGAACTTTCCCATTGGTTACCAGAGTCAAAAGACGAGGAATGTGAACAGCATGCTTCCTCTGGGTCGTTACAGTAACTGTAATTCTTTCAGTACAGATTTCCCATGTTAGCTTGAGCTCCATCACACAATTATCATTTTCAGCAGATCATTGTAAACATAGTGCTGAACTGACCAAGTTGTTCAGAAATTTGCCATCCTTTCACCCTCCACAAGCTCAAAGCACACAGCAAGATCAAGGGCTCTTAATGAAAATATTATACTTTCACTCTAGAACCTCTTGCTTGCATCCCAATAATACTCTGGGATAAATCAACTGCTGTTGTAAATGCATTAATTTCAGTGTAATTTCATCTAGAAGACTCAAGAGTGTTACATTTTCATTTAATGATTTGGGTGTGCTTTCTGTAAGGGGGAAGTGGCATCACCTCCCTGTGACAGAGGGGAGAGCCAAACCCAGGGAGTGAAAGGCATCGATTTGGCCAGCCCGTGGTAAAGCTGAGGGAGCACACAAGCCTCTCACTCCTATTCCACTTTTGTGCTTTCAACGAGAATTAGAATATGAAAACAATGTATTAAGATATATACATTTCAGATCATGAGATTTGGCTCTACATCACCAGACCTCAAAGCTGTGGTATTTCCTAGGCAGAGTGTGTCTCTGCCCCTCTGCTAAATTGAGAGGTCAATTTTTGTCTTATTTTTCTATTTTACTCTTGCAAGAGGAGACTGCATAGCATGTTTGTTAGGACTGTAGTGTTGCATTTGCTAATGAAATAAAGTGGGGTTTTTTTGGAGAACTTCTTTTAAGCAAAACCATGTGTTCAGGGAGGAAACATTCTTCTGGTAAACAGCTGAGCCCTTAACATTTAGCAACATAACTCTGTGTTTGCAGCTATTGAAAACTGTGTGACCAAGGAAGCCTGTGTTTCTGGGGCTGAGGATTGAAAGCATTTTGCTCGCTGTCAGAAAGCCAGCCCTTTCTTTTATATATACGCTAGATGCAAAACCAGCTATTGGACGGTTACTTCTTATGGTTTTAATAAAATTTGTCTCCTATCAAAACTCTGATGGGTTTTAATGTTGACGTCGCGCTGAGCAATGTTCTCTGCTCCAGCACAGCTGGCTCTTGCTTTCCAGAAATATAGCTGCACCCTGGCATTACTTGCAAAGATTGCAGCCTTAAATCATTTCCTTGCCCCTCTGACCTGTGCCAGGAAGGACCCTCCACACTCAGATCTCCCCACTGGAATGGAGAAGGAGGTCATTCCTCCTTTGCTCCTCGGGAGTGGTGCTGTGTGAGCAGAGAGCTGCAGCAGCAGGAGGTAGCTGGGGAACAGGAGAAATTACAGTCCAGGCATAGGCAGCGGCCCTGGAGAGCGAGCTCAGGAAAAAATATAATACAGCTGGAAAGTGCAGGCTGAAACAGGGCTGAGAAGATGGGAGTGCCCTGTCCCCAGATCTTGTCCCCCGTCCCACGAGCCCCCCTTTTTCAGAGAGGCTTGTGCGGCCACAGAGCTGTGGGGCAAATCCTGCCAAAGGGGAGTGGGGAAGTTTTATTTAGTGTAAGTGATTTTCCAAGTGGCTTTTGGGAAGGGAGGAGGTTGGTTGAGTGACTTTGATATCACACACCGCTTCTGCGTCCAGCAGCTGGAATGGGAAGTGCACAGCCCCGGCTTCCTCCGAGCCAAGGGAAATGATTACTCCTCTGATTGCTCCTCTTGCTGATGCTGGGATGCTGAGCTCTGGCCATCACACTGATCCTTGCAGTACGAGGGGATCTTATCCTGTTCCTTGTAACCCTCAGAACAGCTGGGCATGCTTACACATTTCAGTAACTACCAGCTAAGGCCAAACGAGATCCCATGACAAAAGTTCAAGGCCCTGCATTCCTCTTCTTATTGCTTTCCTGAGCAGATTCTCATTTTAATCAGACTTACAGTACTTTCATCCAATTATCTCAAAGTACATAACGACTGCTGTAATTACTGGCAATAATGAACTAATTAATTCTTCTGGGTATTATTTTCAAGGGATAAATACTACTATCCTTGCTGTAAGAATGGGGAAACTGAGGCAAGGAGGAGCAGTTGCTGGGTAAATAGATTTGTTTTACTTTTAATAGTATAATCCTTACCTGGTTTTATTTGTATAGGTCTAGGTATTTGCTTCTTAGTATGTTTTGTGTTTTATTATTGCTTCTCACTAATTTTGTATGTTACTGTTTTGGCAGATAGCGTTTAGCAGCCATTGGTTGTGTGCATGTATTAAGGTTCATTTAAGAAAACTGCAGTGTTTTTAGAAGAAAATAGCAGATGCTGAAGGGCTGGGGTTTTTGTATATATGTATATTTGGTTTATCTTAACCTTATTTTCCTGGGTTTTTCCTTTTTCTTCCTTGTTCTCTTGTTTTAGATTTTCCATATACTTCGGCTTGTATTTAAGTCTGTAATATGGAAAGCTAACTCAACATGGCTTTCTAATATGTGAAGAACTAATACATTCTGCTAATTGTGATGCCTGTAAGGCAGAGGCATGGTTTTACTAACCTACCAGTTAACTCCTTATATCTGTAATTCATATTCAGAAGATACATGCTGGTTTGGTAGCATTCACTAAAGATTACATATTTCCCACAGTTCAGGTACGCTTCCCTGAGCTCATTTGAACGACAGATAAACAGGTAGCCAGAGAAGAGGGGAAGCTCCACCAAAAAAAAAGACTTTATTTTGTTAATCAGATTTTTCTGGTACTTAACTAACCAATCCATACGATACTCTCTGGAATATCAAATAACTATCCAGTTCTTTAACTTTTATCTCTCAGGCTGTGGTCCAGCAAGCACACATGTGCTTACTTTTACTATGGCGAGTAGTACAGTGCGATTTCAGTGGAACTATGTGCTATATAAAACTAAGCACACATGCAATACAGGTAGGATCAAGTCTCTAGGTAGGAACTGGTGTCACAAAATTCTTATTTGAAACATCTGCTTTGCTCCAAACCCCTTGTTTAGTAAGGGCCTGACATCTAAAAGCATTTAGGTGTTTATGTGCACCTTGGTGTCTTTATAAAGCTGGCACTAATTCCTTATTGAAACACGGATTAAGGGCCTCTAGAGGGTCTGAAAACCTTATATAGACTTATTTCAGTCTACTTTTAATTCTAAGGAGACTTTAAAAAAAAAGTTAAAATTAGTCTCAGCTGTGTTTAAAAAAGCAAGAGAAACAGTCAATCTGACTAAATAAATAAATTGAGGTAATACAAGACTTCTATAACTGGAATATTTTTGAGGAATTTAGTAGCAATAAGAGGCAAAAAACCTGTGAGAATCGTAACATCGTTTCTAAGGTGACACTGTTAGGTTTGACGCTGGAAACCCTGTCAGCTTTAGTGCTGAGACTAACAAGCTTTCTGCTCTCCAGACTATTTTCCTATAGCTTATTTGGCCTTGCAAGGCTCCCTCCACCTCTATATGTTTTAAAACATATAGATTTGCACACTGCCTATGGCTCCAAGACTTTTCTGGAAGGTTAATACATGTACAATCTTTAGGCACTTTTGGAGCAGTCTGAGTGTAACCCTATTTGCGTTTTCCCTTTTCTGTCGGGGGAGACAGCAACAATCTTGCTGGAAACAGCCCAAACAAGGGAAGCAGAAATGTGGGAGTATGCGAGGGAGCCAGTGGGTAACTGTTATAGGGCTGTGAATCTCCGCTCGTGCCTTTTCTCATCGCCTGCGGTATTTATCCTGGTGTTTAGGCTAGGCTCTTCCCAAATACCTGCTTCGGTTCTTAACGCACGGGGTTGCAGAGAGCTCTGGCCCGAGGGTGGGTGGCGAGCAAAGTCCTCGCAAACGTCCCCCTTGCACCAAACAAAACTGCTTTTTCCATTGAAACCATACGCGGGCCCCCGTTCCTCTTCCACGCTCTATCTATCGCCTAGTGGTGTACGGCCCCGAAGAGCCCAAATGCACTCAAGGGAAAAGCTGGGTTGGGGTTATTTCCTCGCTGATGAGCGCTGAAAAGATTTGAGGAGAACACTTGGCAGGTCAATAATCCTCACTGAGCCCTGGAACAGCTCACGGGCCGCGGCGGCTGACAAGGG